>NW_022630538.1:0-158287 GCF_010909765.2 Amblyraja radiata | reverse complement strand
TCCCCATCTCCCCCATCCCCCCTCCCCCACATCTCTCTCCCCATCTCACACCCCCTACCCTGTGCTGTGATTGGAAACTAAATATTCCAGGATTTCGTTGCTTCAGGTGTGATCGAATTGGAGGGGCAAGAGGTGGAGGTGTTGCATTGCTAGTCAGGGAAGATATTACAGCAGTGCTTTGGAAGGATAGATTGGAGGGCTCATCTAGGGAGGCTATTTGGGTGGAACTGAGAAGTGGGAAAGGTGTAGCAACACTTATAGGGGTGTATTATAGACCGCCAAATGGGGAACGAGAATTGGAAGAGCAAATATGTAAGGAGATAGCAGATATTAGTAGTAAGCACAAGGTAGTGATTGTGGGAGATTTCAACTTTCCACACATAGACTGGGAAACACATTCTGTAAATGGGCTGGATGGTTTGGAGTTTGTAAAATGTGTGCAGGATAGTTTTTTTGCAGCAATACATAGAGGTACCTACTAGAGGAGGGGCAGTGCTGGACCTCCTGTTAGGAAATGAGACGGGACAGGTGGCGGAGGTATGCGTTGGGGAGCACTTCGGGTCCAGTGATCACAATACCATTAGTTTCAATATAATTATGGAGAAGGTCAGAACTGGACCTAGGGTTGAGATTTTTGATTGGAGAAAGGCTAACTTTGATGAGATGCGAGATGATTTTAAAGGAGTGGACTGGGACATTTTGTTTTATGGGAAAGATGTAGAAGAGAAATGGTGGACATTTAAAGGGGAAATTTTAAGAGTACAGAATCTTTATGTTCCTGTTCGGTTGAAAGGAAACAGTAAAAATTGGAAAGAGCCCTGGTTTTCAAGGGAAATTGGACATCTTATTCGGAAAAAGAGGGAGATCTACAATAATTATAGGCAGCATGAAGTAAATGAGGTGCTTGTGGAGTATAAGGAATGTAAAAAGAATCTTAAGAAAGAAATTAGAAAAGCTAAAAGAAGATATGAGGTTGCTTTGGCAAGTAAGGTGAAAGTAAATCCAAAGGGTTTCTACAGCTATATTAATAGCAAAGGATAACGAGGGATAAAATTGGTCCATTGGAGAACAGAGTGGGCAGCTATCTGCAGAGCCAAAAGAGATGGGGGAGATATTGAACAATTTCTTTTCTTCGGTATTCACCAAGGAGAAGGATATTGAATTATGTGAGGTAAGGGAAACGAGTAGAGTAGTTATGGATACTATGAGTTTCAAAGTAAAAGAAGTACTGACACTTTTGAAAAATATAAAAGTGGATAAGTCTCCAGGTCCTGACAGGATATTCCCTAGGACATTGAGGGAAGTTAGTGTAGAAATAGCCGGGGCTATGACAGAAATATTTCAAATGTCATTAGAAACGGGAATAGTCCCCGAGGATTGGCGTACTGCGCATGTTGTTCCATTGTTTAAAAAGGGTTCTAAGAGTAAACCTAGCAATTATAGACCTGTTAGTTTGACTTCAGTGGTGGGCAAATTAATGGAAAAGATACTTAAAGATAATATATAAGCATCTGGATAATCAGGGTCTGATTAGGAACAGTCAACATGGATTTGTGCCTGGAAGGTCATGTTTGACTAATCTTCTTGAATTTTTTGAAGAGGTTACTAGGGAAATTGACGAGGGTTAAAGCAGTGGATGTTGTCTATATGGACTTTAGTAAGGCCTTTGACAAGGTTCCTCATGGAAGGTTGGTTAAGAAGGTTAAACTGTTGGGTATAAATGCAGGAATAGCAAGATGGATTCAGCAGTGGCTGAATGGGAGAAGCCAGAGGGTAATGGTGGATTGCTGTTTGTCGGGTTGGAGGCAGGTGACTAGTGGGGTGCCTCAGGGATCTGTGTTGGGTCCTTTGTTGTTTGTCATGTACATCAATGATCTGGATGAAGGGGTGGTAAATTGGATTAGTAAGTATGCAGATGATACCAAGATAGGGGGTGTTGTGGATAATGAAGAGGATTTCCAAAGTCTACAGAGTGATTTAGGCCATTTGGAAAAATGGGCTGAAAGATGGCAGATGGAGTTTAATGCTGATAAATGTGAGGTGTTACACCTTGGCAGGACAAATCAAAATAGGACGTACATGATAAATGGTAGGGAATTGAAGAATACAGTTGAACAGAGTGATCTGGGAATAACCGTGCATAGTTCCTTGAAGGTGGAATCTCATATAGATAGGGTGGTAAAGAAAGCTTTTGGTATGCTAGCCTTTATAAATCAGAGCATTGAGTATAGAAGCTGGGATGTAATGTTAAAATTGTACAAGGCATTGGTGAGACCAAATCTGGAGTATGGTGTACAATTTTGGTCGCCCAATTATAGGAAGGATGTCAACAAAATAGAGAGAGTACAGAGGAGATTTACTAGAATGTTGCCTGGGTTTCAACAACTAAGTTACAGAGATAGGTTGAATAAGTTAGGTCTTTATTCTCTGGAGCGCAGAAGGTTAAGGGGGGACTTGATAGAGGTCTTTAAAATGATGAGAGGGATAGACAGAGTTGATGTGATCAAGCTTTTCCCTTTGAGAATAGGGAAGATTCAAACCAGAGGACATGACTTCAGAATTAAGGGACAGAAGTTTAGGGGTAACATGAGGGGGAACTTCTTTACTCAGAGAGTGGTAGCGGTGTGGAATGAGCTTCCAGTGGAAGTGGTGGCGGCAGGTTCGTTGGTATCATTTAAGAATAAATTGGATAGGCATATGGATGAGAAGGGAATGGAGGGTTATGGTATGAGTGCAGGCAGGTGGGACTAAGGGAAAAAAAAAAATTGTTCGGCGCGGACTTGTAGGGCCGAGATGGCCTGTTTCCGTGCTGTAATTGTTATATGGTTATATGGTTATACCCCGCTCTCCTTTCCCTCCCAAATCAGATGGTTTTAATAATGAATTTTATAAAAAATTTCATGAGGTAACGACCCCTTATTTATTTAATTTATACTCCCATGCTTTTAAAGAAAACAAACTACCTGAAACACTAGCAGAATCAACTATTACGCTTATTCCAAAAAAAAGATAAAGATTTAGAAGAACCGGGCTCATACAGAGCTATATCACTTTTAAATACAGATCAGAAAATCTTAGCAAAGACTTTAGCAAGAAGATTAAGCAAATATATTAGTAAATTGATAAACCCTGATCAAACGGGGTTTATACCCAAAAGGTACTCATTTAATAATTTGAGACGTCTGTTTAATATAATGTGCTCGCATAAAGTAGAGGAAGAAGATATATCAATTATTGATTTGGATGCAGAGAAAGCATTTGATCAGGTAGAGGGGCAATACTTATATAAAGTACTACAAAAATGTAATATGGGAGAGAATTTTATAACATGGGTAAAATTATTGTATGATAAACCGATGGCAAGAATTTTATCTAACATATTATCTCAAACATTTCAACTATCAAGGGGTAATAGGCAGGGATGTGCATTATCACCCCTGCTATTTGCCCTTATGATAGAACCCCTGGCTGAAAGTATAAGAATTCATCCGAATATTCAGGGCTATAATACCAGGGACTCAAAGAATAAAATCTCATTATATGTAGACGATATACTTTTATATATTACAGTCACAAACGAGCATACCAAATTTATTAAATTAAATAGAGGTCTTTTTCTGGATATAGAATAAACTGGAATAAAAGTGAAATCATGACATTAAAACCTCAAGAACCTACACACTTATTGAAGTTCCCCTTTAAAATCGCAACAGAAAAATTTAAATATTTGGGTATTCAGATTACGAGAAAATATAAAGCATTATTCAACGCTAATTTCATACCTTTATTAAATAAACTTAATACGCTGATTAAATTTTGGAAACACTTCCTTTATCATTATTAGGTAGAATAAATGCAATAAATATGATCTTACTACCACAATTACTACACCTATTTCAGTCTATATATATCAAAATATATATATTTTTAAATTAGACTCTAATATTACTGATTTTATTTGGGACTATAGATCACATAGAATTACAAAAAAACACTTATGTAAACCAAAAGAGGTCGGGGGACTTTCACTTCCTAATTTTATGTATTATTACTGGGCAGTGCATATTAAGAATATAATTTATTGGCTGGATAGTTCTACCCAACAGACAGAATGGATAAAAATGGAGAAAGAGGATTGTCATCCTTGTAATATAGGAACGATCCTCTTCTCCCCCGAAAAAACTGAATAACACAATATATAAGAAGAACCCAATTATATATGGTACAATAAGAATTTGGAAACAAATAAAATTATCTTTAAAATTAAGAAATTTATCATTGTTAATGCCAACAGCGAATAACCCTTTATTTAAACCATCTCTTATTGATAAAACATATAACCAATGGGAAAGTCTCGGAATTAGAAGGTTCGGGGATATGTACGAAATGGGAAACCTACTATCATTCCAACAATTACAATTAAAATTTAAACTGAAAAACAACCAATATTTTAAATATCTTCAGATTTGCGATTTCATGAAAAAATATATACAAGGATATCAAAAAATAACTCCTGAATTATTGGAAGAAGCAATGAATATTGCAGCTGACTCACAAAAATTAATATCATATTTATATAATAGTATTCTAAAAATAGACCTACCATCGACAGAGGTACTTAGAGAAGAGTGGGAACGGGAACTAATGATAAAAATTACGAAGGTTACATGGGAAAAGTATTTGATATATATTCACAAATGTTTGATTAATGTAAGACATAATCTACTTCAATTTGAAATTTTACATAGATTATATTATTCAAAAACAAGATTGAACAAATTGTATCCAAATATATCCCCCATTTGTGATAAATGTCTATCTCAAAACGCAACTATAACACACTCCTTAGTCTCCTGCACAAAACATTATAGATTTTGGAGTGATATTTTTGAAATATTTACAAAATTATTCAAGATAAGAATGGAACCTAATACTGAAATGATTATATTTGGAGTAATGAAAGATGGGAATAAATTGTACACATCTCAAAATTTATTTTTTAACTATGGTTTAATAATAGCAAAAAATTAATACTTAAATTTTGGAAAAATTAATCAATACCAACGCTTAAAATGTGGATTGCAAATATGTTGGACACCGCACATCTTGAGGAGATGCGATTCCTCCTAATGGATTAATCAGACCAATTCATAACGAGTTGGTCTCCATTTGTCATCTTCTTGGAATCATATGGTGCAACACAATTGTAAAAACTAACTGTTTCAGGACTGGACGAGGGTTGGTCAAGATTATAAACAATGATCTCCTTTTAAAAAAAAAAAAAATGTTCCTTTCTTTATGTCTTAATCTCTTTTTTCTATTTTCTTTTCCTCAACTTTCTTCACTCATTCGTCTTTCTTCTTTTTCTTCACACACTATATATCTCACGCTTTTCTATCCTTTACTATCTAATTTTTTTTTCTTATTCTAATCTTTCTTTAATATAACAAAAAAAAATAAGAAGCTGTACATAAAATGTATTATGCAAATATATATTAGGAACTTTGGTGCCATATGATTGTACTTACTTCTAATAAAATAAAATCTTAAAAAAAAAATAAAAATTATTCTGTATTCTCCAATTTCTTCATTTTATTCAATGTTTTTTCATAAAACATGGAAAGAGGCCGTTCGACCCACCTTGCCCACCCTTTCCAACTTGACAACATCTTTCCTATAATATGGTGACCAAAACTGAACACAATACAATATGCTCAATGCTCTGACTGATGAAGGCCAATGTACCGAACGTCTTCTTGACCACCCTGTCTACCTGTGACACCACTTTCAAGGAGCTATGTACCTGCAATTGAATTTCGATCACAAAAATAATCTGTTTTTAAAAACACAGCAGGCATCTCTCCCACACGTGACGTTTAGGTCAATTATCCACAATAATGAACAAGAGACTGTGCATCTATCCGATCTATTCCTCTCATGATTTTACTCATCACCCCTCATCCTCCTGCGCTCCAAGGAATAGAGTCCAAGCCTACACAACCTCTCCCTATACTGCAGACCCTCTAAACAAGGCAACATCCTCATAAATTTCTCCGTGCCCTTTCCAGTTTGACGATATCTTTCCCATAACATAGTGACCAAAATTGAACACAAAACTCTAAATGTGGCCACACCAACGTCTTATACAACTGCAACATGATCTCCTAATCTCTATATTCAATACTCAATATATTCAATACTGATAAAGGCCATTGTGCCAAAAGTCTTTTTTGACAACCTTATCTCCCAGTGATGCCACTTTCAATGAACTATGTTCCTGTACTCATAGATCCCTCTGTTCTGCAACACTACCCAGTGGCCTACTATTCACTGTGTAAGTCCTGCCCATGTTAGACTTCCCAAATTGCAACATCTCACATTTCTCTGTATTAAGTTTCATCAACCATTCCTCAGCCCACTGGCCAATCGATCCAGTTCCTGCTGCAATTTTTCACAATCATCTGCAAAACTATCCACTTTTGTATCATCAACAAACTTGCTAATATTGCCCTGTATGTTCTCATCCAAATCATTGATGTAGATGACAAACAGTAACGGGCCCAGCACCGAACCCTGAGGCACACCACTAGTGAGAGGCCTCCAGTCCGAGAAGCAACCTTCCAACATAACCCTCTGCTTCCTTCCTTGAAGCCAATTTTCTATCCATTCAGCTATGTTTCCTTGGATGTCATAGGTACCGACAGTGGAACAATTATATTTTTACAGTGAAGATTTAAAGGCCTATTAACCCAGTAAACATAGATACCATGCAATAAACAAAAAAGCAACAAATTAATAACACCAATATTATTGCATAAAAGCCCTGCAAGTGCATAAAAAGGTGAAGGGCATAGATAGAGTGAATCATGTAGATGGGGCATAGAAGCATGGACAATAGGTGCAGGAGGAGACCATTTGGCCCTTCATAGCTGATCATCCACAATCAGTAACCCGTGGCTGCCTTCTCCCCATATCCCATGATTCCACTAGCCCCAAGAGCTCTATCTAACTCTCTTTTAAATTCCTCGAATGAATTGGCCTCCACTGCCTTCTGTGGCACAGAATACCACAAATTCACAACACTCTGGGTGAAAAAGTTTTTTCTCATCTCAGTTTTAAATGGCCTCCCCTTTATTCAGACTGTGGCCCCAACATTGGGAACATTTTCGCTGCAACTAGCTTGTCCAGTCCTTTTATAATTTTATGTGTTTCTATAAGACCCCTCTCATCCTAAAGTCCAATAAATACAAGCCCAGTCTTTCCAATCTTTGCTCATGTGACAGTCCCACCATCCCGGGGATTAACCTGGTGAACCTACGCTGCACTGCCTCATAGAAACATAGAACACATAGGGCAATACGGGCTGAAAAGATGAAGTATGGAGGGAAGCTGGCCAGGAATATAAAGAAGGACAGTAAAAGCTTCTTTAGGTATGTTAAGGGAAAAAGAGTAGCAAAGTCAAATGCGGGTCCCTTGAAGGCAGACACGGGTGAAATTATTATGGGCAACAAGGAAATGGCAGAAGAGTTGAATAGATACTTTGGATCTGTCTTCACTAAGGAAGACACAAACAATCTCCCAGATGTACTGGAGGAAAGAGGATGGAGTGGTGGAGGCAGGTTCGTTGGTATCATCTAAAAATAAATTGGATAGGCATATGGATGAGAAGGGAATGGAGGGTTATGGTATGAGTGCAGGCAGGTGGGACTAAGGGAAAAAAAGTTGTTCGGCACGGACTTGTAGTGCCGAGATGGCCTGTTTCCGTGCTGTAATTGTTATATGGTTATAACAAAACTTAAAATTGTACATGAGTTTAAATATTTAGGAATCGTGATCGATTCACAGCTCTGCTTCAAACAACAGGTGAAAAGAACAGTAAATTTAAAAAAGTTAATTTGTCCAACTTTAGATATATTAGAAATAATTTAACTATTGATTCAGCCAAACTATATTTTAATGCAATGATTGTGCCATACATGACCTACTGTATAACAACTTGGTCACTGGCATGTAAGTCCACACTAAAGCCTGTTGAAATTGCTTATAAACAAGCCCTAAAAACTCTTGACAAAAAGCCCAGAATTTACCATCACTGTAGCATCCTGAAGAAATTTGATCTGCTGAGCTGGGAAAACGTAATAAAATATTCGGACTCGATTTTGGTTTACAAAATCTTCCGTGGACTAGCCCCACCTCCGTTAAAGGACTTCATAAAGAAAAACACAAATAGGTCGACAAGAGCAGCCTTCAGGGGTGATTGTATAGTCCCGTTTAGGAAAAGTGTTTTTGGGCAGTCAGTATTTTCATATCGAGCGTCGCAGACCTGGAACGCGATACCGTGCATCATACGGGATCTGCCAACCCTTACCTCATTTACCAAACATCTAAAAACATGGTTACTGCAAAATCAAAATTGCAATCATAATCTACCTTAAAATTATCCTATGGTACTCTTTTATTGCTACTTTTTTACTTTATTGTTTGTTTTGTTTTTGTTTTTGTCTTTTGTTTTTACCTTGTTTGGGATGTGTTTACCTTGTGTGGGACTAAAGATGGAAATTAGCTACTGGCTACAATCTTGCATATTACATGCAAATGTTTATTAATATGCACTGTCCCTAATAAAAATCAATTCAAATTCAATATGGTTATATGATCTAAGGGGGTAGAGGAACTGAAATAAATTTTCATTACGTGAGAAATAGTATTGGGTAGGCTAATGGGACTGAAGGATGATAAATCCCCGGGGGATACTCACTATCAAAACATGGAGGGGACGGGGGACACAATTTTTTGGCGGCCACGCGCGCATGTGCACAATCACACACATGTGCGAGGCTTCGGAGGCTCAATCCAGCGCTAAAAACGGAGATTTTAAAATCGGGATCACACAAACTTTGGGGGGGTGTCCCCCACCTCTCAATACATGGGGGGGACGTGTCCCCTCTGGTCCCCCCGGGTTTTCCACCCCTGGCCTGATGGTCTGCATCCCAGGGTCCTCAGGGAGGTGTGAGGAGATATATAAATAGAACCGCTTGGATAGTGACTTTTATATAAGCTAGGTAATTTGCAAAAGAAAAACTTAAGGTTTTCACGAACTGAAACAAAATGCAAACAGCCACATACACACAGGCAAAGATGAATCAAAACATGGAGGCCTGAACCTGAACCTGCTTAGCTTAGGTTTATTGCTGAGGCAATTATAGCACTGGAGGAAATTGTATTTTGTATGATTGTGTTGGAAAATGGATAACTGAAAAGGGGCCTCTTCTTATGCCAGAGGTCAGTTGCTCTTTTCTTTGTGGACATTCTTGAGCTGTGAGGTTTGTGCTGAGTTTGAGATATGGTTCAGGGCTGAGAGATAACAGGCCCTGTAGTTAGCCTTGGCTATGTTGAATTAGGATGTATGTGAAGGGGAGTCGTTGCTTGGAGAAGAAGATAATTTGTAATATTTGTAAAAGACCTTGTAGAGAGATTGGAAATACAGCTCCAGAGATAGCAGGAAAAGGGGAGGCTGTAAGTTAAGCTGTATGAAGTATGTAAGTTAAGTGAATGAAGCTGTTTCTGGGTTTACGACCCATGTATGCTTGGTTGGGATGGGTATGGGTTTTGAACTTAGAAACTGTAATTCAGCAAACTTATATAATTAATGTTTTAAAGACATGGGTAAAAGTATTTCAAACTATGAAATTGTAGTAAAACAAATTATGAAATGTATTGCCTTAGTAGAAAGGTACATTTTAGACTTATAGAAATTGTTTAGCACAATTAGAACTTGGAAACAAATAAAACAAAATCCAAAATTAAGAAATCTATCTCTTTTATCGCCAAAAGTCAATAATCTGTCGTTTAAACCCTCTAGTATAGATAAATCATTTACACAATGGGAAAGAATAGGAATCAAAACGCTCAGAGACTTGTATGAATTTAGAAAATTACTATCATTCCAACAATTACAGCTGAAATATAATTTGACAAATAATCAATATTTTAAATATTTTCAAATATGTGACTATCTGAAAAAATATACAAAAGACTATCGTAATATGCTGAAAAAGTTACTTTTATAACTACTAAACCAGGTTCGCTTCTTAATAAACAGACACCACACAAACTGTTTGGTAGACCAGTTCAAAACTTTACTTAATATCGGCCGATGGAAGGGAACGAGAATTCCAGCTAAGTGACCAATGTAGACACTCGACTGTCCTCGGTCCACTTCACTGAACAACAGAATTACATTGCATTAAATAGGGTTTTTTTGTCCCCTTAGCACATTCCACAGACATTAGTCATGGTCAGAGGTACAGGAAAAGGTTTCCACAGAATGCATCACATCAAAGGCATTTTGTTTACATGGTACAAGATATACTAAAACATTGGCCATTTGGTTTAGGTCATTTTATCTTCAAAGAGATCACCCTAGCTCTTTCGCTGCTTCCTCTCTGTCACTTGCTCCCTCATAAACATAGGACACTTGGTTTACGGCATCTTATCTTTCTACTTCCCTGGTTCCTCTCTCGTCACTTGGTCCATCATAAACATTGGCCATTTGGTTTACGACATCTTATCTCAAAGAGATATCTCTAGCTTCTCCTCTCTGCTTGTCACTTGGGAGACAATGTTATAGGATTTATTATCTCACACACCGCAACCTGAGGCAAGCCTAATTTGAGACTAAATATAAGCTGTAAGCTAGCCCAGAAGTCAATTTAATATCTTCTTATATTTTTAACTAAAATTCGGCTTCATCAATGCCTCCAGACTTACTGGACGAAGCAATGAAGACAAAGGCCGAATCAGCAAACTTAATATCATATATTTATATAACACTATTTTAAATATAGAAATACCTACAACTGACGGTATTAGAAGAGACTGGTAACAAGAACTAGCTATAAAAATTTCAAAAGAGAGCTGGGATAAACACTTACTATATGTGCATAAATGCTCGATTAACGTAAGACATACTCTAATTCAATTCAAAACATTACGTAGACTATACTATTCAAAAACCAAAATAATTAAACTTTCCCTCACGTCTCACCCATTTGTGATAAATACCAGTCTCAAGAAGCTACCATTTGTTTTTTGTATAAAAATCCAAAAATTCTGGACCAAAATCTTTGAAATCTTCACAAAATTATTTAAAATAAAACTGATACCAAAAGCAGAATGGATTATCTTTGGAATAATGGAAGGTAGCCCTGAACTAAACGTGTTCCAAAAGAATTTATTTAATTACGGGCTAATAATGGAAAAAAAGCATACTCAAATTCTGGAAAAACGCTCCTATACCAACAATAAAAATGTGGATTTCAAATATGTTTGAAACATTACACCTGGAAGATATGGGACTCCTCCTCGCAGGCAAAGCAGACGACTTCCAAAAGACGTGGTCTGCATTTATGGACTTACTACAAGTATAAGGTGCAATAGTAATTTAAAAAATAAATGGTGCCAGGATCTGGTAACGGGGGATGAAAAAAATGAAGTTGGTATATCCCTTTTTGCGTAGTTTTTTATAATAGAGCAATTGTTTCTCTTTCTTTCTTTCTTTTCTAGGGTCTATTTCTTAACTTTCTTCTCTAACTCTCTTTCTAATGGGCTTTCTTTTTCCCAACACTTTCTCGCACTATCACGACTCTTTCTCACTTTCCTTACTTCCTTTATTTCTATCTTTCTTAAAGCTCAAAAAATGAAGGGGTACAACAAATGTAATAAGATATATGTGGTGTGTATTACTGTAACTTATTGTACTTCTAATTAATAAATAATTAAATAGAAATTAATTAAAAAAAGAAATTGTTTAGATTTATAGAAATATCTTTCTTCTTGGTATGGGAAGTGTGTATCACTTGTGTGATCATTGTGTTATATACGTATCTTGTAGTTTGAGGAGTGGTCTTTGATAATTGGGCCTACTGGGGTTTTGCTGTGTTGAAATAAAATAAGCAAAGTTATACCACAGGCAAACAAAGGCTGTAAAGAGGCCAGGGAAGGGAGATCATGTGACTGATGTTGTAAATCACCAGAAGGACTCAGATGATTGGTTACTAGCTTGTCATACCCTCTGTATCTGAAATGATTAATACCTATATAAATGCCATGAGTTTGTATCAAAGTTACTCCTCTCTAGATCCGCTCCAGAGCATCAGCTGGTGGTATCAGAGCATCAGGTGCCCCAGAGCATCAGGTGGTAAAGAAAGCTTTTGGTATGCTAGCCTTTATAAATCAGAGCATTGAGTATAGAAGCTGGGATGTAATGTTAAAATCGTACAAGGCATTGGTGAGACCAAATCTGGTGTATGGTGTACAATTTTGGTCGCCCAATTATAGGAAGGATGTCAACAAAATAGAGAGAGTACAGAGGAGATTTACTAGAATGTTGCCTGGGTTTCAACAACTAAGTTACAGAGATAGGTTGAATAAGTTAGGTCTTTATTCTCTGGAGCGCAGAAGGTTAAGGGGGGACTTGATAGAGGTCTTTAAAATGATGAGAGGGATAGACA
The DNA here is from genome assembly GCF_010909765.2 of Amblyraja radiata. Taxonomy (NCBI): domain Eukaryota; kingdom Metazoa; phylum Chordata; class Chondrichthyes; order Rajiformes; family Rajidae; genus Amblyraja; species Amblyraja radiata. The sequence goes on along the minus strand of NW_022630538.1, from coordinate 145,775 downwards.
GAGTTGATGTGGACAAGCTTTTTCCTTTGAGAATAAGGAAGATTCAAACAAGAGGACATGACTTCAGAATTAAGGGACAAAAGTTTAGGGGTAACATGAGGGGGAACTTCTTTACTCAGAGAGTGGTAGCGGTGTGGAATGAGCTTCCAGTGGAAGTGGTGGAGACAGGTTCGTTGGTATCATTTAAAAATGAATTGGATAGGCATATGGATGAGAAGGGAATGGAGGGTTATGGTATGAGTGCAGGCAGGTGGTACTAAGGGGAAAAAAGTTGTTCGGCACGGACTTGTAGGGCCGAGATGGCCTGTTTCCGTGCTGTAATTGTTATATGGTTATATGGAAGGTTCAAGAGACTAGTCTCAGCTGAATAAATAATTGATTTTAACAGCAACAAGTGTTTGAGTCAAGTTGACTTTAGATTGACAGAAGAACTCAGTTTAACAGGTGGCTCTAGAAATAGTGGACGCATTGGTGATCATTTTCCAATGTTCAATAGATTCAGGATCAGTTCCTGTGGATTGGAGAATAGCTAATGTTATCCCACTTTTCAAGAAAGGAGCGAGAGATAAAACGGGCAATTACAGACCAGTTAGCCTGACTTCGGTGATGGGAAAGATGCTGGAGTCAATTATTAAAGGGGTAATAATGGGGCATTTGGATAGCAGCAAAAGGATTAGTCCAAGTCAACATGTATTTATGAAAGGGAAATCATGACTGACTAATCTGCTGGAATTTTTTGAGGATGTGACAAGTAAAATGGATGAAGGGGTGCCAGTGGATGTAGTGTATCTAGACTTTCAGAAAGCCTTTGATAAGGTCCCGCACGGGAGACTGGTGACTAAAATTGGAGCACATGGTATTGGGGGGTAGGGCGTTGACATGATAGAAAATTGGTTCGCAGACCGGAAGCAAAGAGTAGGAGTGAACAGGACCTTTTCAGAATAGCAGGCAGTGGCGAGTGGAGTACCGCAAGGCTCGGTGTTGGGACCGCAACTGTATACCATATATATTAATGATTTGGAAGAGGGAATTAGCAGCAACACTAGCAGGTTTGCAGTTGACACAAAGCTGGGTGGCAGTGTGAACTATGAAGAGGATGTTAGGAGGTTGCAGGGTGACCTGGACAGGTTGAGTGAGTGGGCAGATGCGTTGCAGATACAGTATAATATAGATAAATGTGAGGTTATCCACTTTGGCTGCAAAAACAAGGGGGCAGATTATTATCTCAATGGGGTTAGGTTAGGTAAGGGGGAGGTACAGCGAGACACCGGTCACAGAAAGTTGGCGTGCAGGTAAACATAGAAACATAGAAACATAGAAATTAGGTGCAGGAGTAGGCCATTCGGCCCCTCGAGCCTGCACCGCCATTCAATATGATCATGGCTGATCATCCAACTCAGTATCCCGTACCTGCCTTCTCTCCATACTCCTCTGATCCCCTTAGCCACAAGGGCCACATCTAACTCCCTCTTAAATATAGCCAATGAACTGGCCTCGACTACCCTCTGTGGCACAGAGTTCCAGAGATTCACCACTCTCTGTGTGAAAAAAGTTCTCCTCATCTCGGTTTTAAAGGATTTCCCCCTTATCCTTAAGCTGTGACCCCTTGCCCTGGACTTCCCCAACATCGGGAGCAATCTTCCTGCATCTAGCCTGTCCAACCCCTTAAGAATTTTATAAGTTTCTATAAGATCCCCTCTCAATCGCCTAAATTCTAGAGAGTATAAACCAAGTCTATCCAGTCTTTCTTCATAAGACAGTCCTGACATCCCAGGAATCAGTCTGGTGAACCTTCTCTGCACTCCCTCTAGGGCAATAATGTCCTTCCTCAGATTTGGAGACCAAAACTGTACGCAATACTCCAGGTGTGGTCTCACCAAGACCCTGTACAACTGCAGTAGAACCTCCCTGCTCCTATACTCAAATCCTTTTGCTATGAAAGCTAACATACCATTCGCTTTCATCACTGCCTGCTGCACCTGCATGCCTACTTTCAATGGTCTCGCTGCATCTCCCCTTTTCCTAGTCGGCCACCATTTAGATGATAGTCTGCTTTCCTGTTTTTGCCACCAAAATGGATAACCTCACATTTATCCACATTATACTGCATCTGCCGAACATTTGCCCACTCACCCAGCCTATCCAAGTCACCTTGCAGTCTCCTAGCATCCTCCTCACAGCTAACACTGCCCCCCAGCTTAGTGTCATCCGCAAACTTGGAGATATTGCCTTCAATTCCCTCATCCAGATCATTAATATATATTGTAAATAGCTGGGGTCCCAGCACTGAGCCTTGCGGTACCCCACTAGTCACTGCCTGCCATTGTGAAAAGGACCCGTTTACTCCTACTCTTTGCTTCCTGTTTGCCAGCCAGTTCTCTATCCACATCAATACTGAACCCCCAATGCCGTGTGCTTTAAGTTTGTAAACTAATCTCTTATGTGGGACCTTGTCGAAAGCCTTCTGAAGTCCAGATACACCACATCCACTGGTTCTCCCCTATCCACGCTACTAGTTACATCCTCGAAAAATTCTATAAGATTCGTCAGACATGATTTACCTTTTGTAAATCCATGCTGACTTTGTCCAATGATTTCACCACTTTCCAAATGTGCTGCTATCCCATCTTTAATAACTGACTCTAGTAGTTTCCCCACTACCGATGTTAGACTAACTGGTCTGTAATTCCCCGTTTTCTCTCTCCCTCCCTTCTTAAAAAGTGGGGTTACGTTTGCTACCCGCCAATCCTCAGGAACTACTCCAGAATCTAAAGAGTTTTGAAAGATTATTACTAATGCATCCACTATTTCTGGAGCTACTTCCTTAAGTACTCTGGGATGCAGCCTATCTGGCCCTGGGGATTTATCGGCCTTTAATCCATTCAATTTACCCAACACCACTTCCCGGCTAACCTGGATTTGACTCAATTCCTCCAACTCCTTTGACCCGCGGTCCCCTGCTATTTCCGGCAGATTATTTATGTCTTCCTTAGTGAAGACGGAAACAAAGTAGTTATTCAATTGGTCCGCCATATCCTTGTTCCCCATGATCAACTCACCTGTTTCTGACTGCAAGGGACCTAAATTTGTTTTAACTAATCTCTTTCTTTTCACATATCTATAAAAACTTTTGCAGTCAGTTTTTATGTTCCCTGCCAGTTTTCTTTCATAATCTATTTTTCCTTTCCTAATTAAGCCCTTTGTCCTCCTCTGCTGGTCTCTGAATTTCTCCCAGTCCTCCGGTATGCTGCTTTTTCTGGCTAATTTGTACGCATCCACCTTCGCTTTGATACTATCCCTGATTTCCCTTGTTATCCACGGATGTACTACCTTCCCTGATTTATTCTTTTGCCAAACTGGGATGAACAATTTTTGTAGTTCATCCATGCAGTCTTTAAATGTCTTCCATTGTATACCCACCATCAACCCTTTTAGAATTAATTGCCAGTCAATCTTGGCCAATTCACGTCTCATACCCTCAAAGTTACCTTTCTTTAAGTTCAGAACCATTGTTTCTGAATTAACAATGTCACTCTCCATCCTAATGAAGAACTCAACCATATTATGGTCACTCTTGCCCAAGGGGGCACGTACAACAAGACTGCTAACTAACCCTTCCTCATTACTCAATACCCAGTCTAAAATAGCCTGCTCTCTCGTTGGTTCCTCTACATGTTGATTTAGATAACTATCCCGCATACATTCCAAGAAATCCTCTTCCTCAGCAGGCAGTGAAGAAAGCTAATGGAATGTTGGCCTTCATAACTAGAGGATTTCAGTATAGGAGTAAAGATGTTCTTCTGCAGTTGTATAGGGCTCTGGTGAGACCACGTCTGGAGTATTGTGTACAGTTTTGGTCTCCTAATTTGAGGAAGGACATCCTTGTGATTGAGACAGTGCAGCATAGGTTCACGAGATTGATCCCTGGGATGGCGGGACTGTCAAATGAGGAAGGATTGAAAAGACTAGGCTTGTATTCACTGGAGTTTAGGAGGATGAGGGGGCATCTTATAGAAACATATACAATTCCAAAAGGACTGGACAAGCTAGATGCAGGAAAAATGTTACAGGAGCCACACTTAGAATAAAGGGGAGATCATTTAAGACTGAGGTGAGAAAAAACTTTTTCACACAGAGAGTTGTGAATTTATGGTATTCCCTACCGCAGAGGGCAGTGGAGGCCAAATCACTGGATGGATTTAAGAGAGAGTTAGATAGAGCTCTAGTGGCTAGTGGAATCAAGGGATATGGGGAGAAGGCAGGCACGGGTTATTGATAGGGGACGATCAGCCATGATCACAATGAACGGCTCGAAGGGCCGAATGGCCTCCTCCTGCACCTATTTTCTAACTATGTCTACGTAAAATAGTTGCAGGAGGAGGCCATTCGGCCCTTCGAGCCAGCACCGCCATTCATTGCGATCATTGCTGATCGTCCCCAATCAATAACCCGTGCCTGCCTTCTCCCCATATCCCTTGATTCCCTCGATAGCAAGGATGTCATTTCTCAAATTAGGAGACGAAAACTGCACACAATACTCCAGATGTGGTTTCACCTGGTCCCTGTACAACGGCAGAAGGATCTCTTTACTCCTGTACTCAAATCCTCTCGTTATGAAGGCCAACATGCCATTAGCTTTCTTCACAGTCTGCTTTCTTCACAGTCTTCACAGGGAAAATAGATTATGAAAAAAACTGGCAGGGTACATAAAAACTGACTGCAAAGGTTTTTATAGATATGTGAAGAGAAAAAGATGAGTTAAAACAAATGTAGGTCCATTGCAGTCAGAAACAGGTGAATTGATCATGGGGAACATAGACATGACAGACCAATTGAATAACTACTTTGGTTCTGTCTTCACTAAGGAAGACATAAATAATCTGCCGGAAATAGCAGGAGACCGGGGGTCAAATGAGATGGAGGAACTGAGTGAAATCCAGGTTAGCCGGGAAGTGGTGTTAGGTAAATTGAATGGATTAAAGGCCGATAAATCCCCAGGGCCAGATAGGCTGCATCCCAGAGTACTTAAGGAAGTAGTCGCAGAAATAGTGGATGCATTAGTGATAAATTTTCAAAACTCTTTAGATTCTGGAGTAGTTCCTGAGGATTGGAGGGTAGCTAATGTAATCCCACATTTTAAAAAGGGAGGGAGAGGGAAAACAGTGAATTACAGACATTGTGGCCTGGTGGCGGCGCGACTCGTTGCAGCGGCTCCTACAGCCTGTCTGTCTTTTTTTATTTTTTGTCTAGTTAAATGTAGTGTTTGGTGTTTTTTAAATACTGGTTTTTAAATGTGTATATGTGGGGGGCGGGCGGGGGTGGGGGAAACCGTTTAAAATCTCTTCCCTGTCCGGGAGACCCGACCTTTTCCCTGTTGGGTCTCCGTTGTCGTTGGGGCCTAGCACCGTGGAGCGGCCTCCAGCCTGAACGACCCGGGGGCTCGGGAGACTGCGGAGCTGCGGACTTACCATCGTGTGGCTGGCCGGCCTCGGAACGTGGGGAGCGGTGGTGACTCGCTGCTGCGACTCGACTCCTGGGGCTCGGAGGCTCCAGCAACGCAGCCGCAGGTCTGGTGGACTGGGACATCGGGAGCTCGCGGGTCCGGGGGGAGAGAGAGAGACCGCTTCCCGGAGCTCCCGCAACGCGACTTCTCCAGCCCGTGTCGCGGGGTTTGGAGCGACCCGGAGCGGGGAAGTACAGCACCCGGCACGGCTTCATGGCCGTGGGACATTACAGCGCCCGCCGGGGGCTCCAACTTCGAGACTTCTAGACCGGGAGCGGGGCCGTAAATCGCCCGGCACGGCCTAAAATGGCCGTGGGACTTAGCAACGCCCGCCTGGGGCTTGGACATCGGGAGAGACATGGAGAGCAGGGGAGAGAAAAGACTTTTGCCTTCCATCACAGTGGGTTCACTGTGATGGATGTTTGTGTGAACTTAATTGTGTGTATGTCTGTAGGACATTGTTTTTGTTTGTATGGCTGTGGAACAAAATTTCGTTTGAGTCTCACTGGGGCTCAAATGACAATAAATGTGTATTGTATTGTATTAGTCGGTAGTGGGGAAACTGCTAGAGTCAGTTATTAAAGATGGGATAGCAGCACATTTGGAAAGTGGTGAAATCATTGGACAAAGTCAGCATGGATTTATGAAAGGTAAATCATGTCTTACGAATCTTATAGAATTTTTCGAGGATGTAACTAGTAGAGTGGATAAGGGAGAACCAGTGGATGTGTTATATCTGGACTTTCAGAAGGCTTTCCACAAGGTCCCACATAAGAGATTAGTATACAAACTTAAAGCACACGGTATTGGGGGTTCAGTATTGATGTGGATAGAGAACTGGCTGGCAGACAGGAAGCAAAGAGTAGGAGTAAACAGGTCCTTTTCACAATGGCAGGCAGTGACTAGTGGGGTACCGCAATGCTCAGTGCTGGGCCCAGCTATTTACAATATATATTAATGATTTGGACGAGGGAATTGAATGCAACATCTCCAAGTTTGCGGATGACACGAAGCTGGGGGGCAGTGTTAGCTGTGAGGAGGATGCTAGGAGGCGGCAAGGTGACTTGGATAGGCTGGGTGAGTGGGCAAATGCATGGCAGATGCAGTATAATGTGGATAAACGTGAGGTTATCCACTTTGGTGGCAAAAATTGGAATCTGTTATCTGAATGGTGGCCGATTAGGAAAAGGGGAGATGCAACGAGACCTGGGTGTCATGGTACACCAGTCATTGAAAGTAGGCATGCAGGTGCAGCAGGCACTGAAGAAAGCGAATGGTATGTTAGCATTCATAGCAAAAGGATTTGAGTATAGGAGCAGGGAGGTTCTACTGCAGTTGTACAGGGTCTTGGTGAGACCACACCTGGAGTATTGTGTACAGTTTTGGTCTCCTAATCTGAGGAAAGACATTCTTGCCATAGAGGGAGTACAGAGAAGGTTCACCAGACTGATTCCTGGGATGTCAGGACTTTCATATGAAGAAAGACTGGATAGACTCGGCTTGTACTCACTAGAATTTAGAAGATTGAGGGGGGATCTTATAGAAACTTACAAAATTCTTAAGGGGTTGGACAGGCTAGATGCAGGAAGATTGTTCCCGATGTTGGGGAAGTCCAGAACAAGGGGTCACAGTTTAAGGATAAGGGGGAAATCGTTTAGGACCGAGATGAGAAAAACATTTTTCACACAGAGAGTGGTGAATCTCTGGAATTCTCTGCCACAGAAGGTAGTTGAGGCCAGTTCATTGGCTATATTTAAGAGGGAGTTAGATGTGGCCCTTGTGGCTTAAGGGATCAGGCGGTATGGAGAGAAGGCAGGTACAGGATACTGAGTTGGATGATCAGCCATGATCATATTGAATGGCGGTGCAGGCTCGAAGGGCCGAATGGCCTACTCCTGCACCTATTTTCTATGTTTCTATGTTTCTATACCTGCATGTCTACTTTCAGTGACTGATGTACAAGGACACCCAGGTCTTGTTGCACTTCCCTTTTTCCTAATCTGACACCATTGAGATAATAATCTGCCTCCTTCTTCTTGCCGCCAAAGTGGATAACCTCTCATTTATCTACATTATACTGCATCTGCCATGCATCTGCCCACTCATTCAACCTGTCCAAGTCACCCTGCAACTTCCAAGCATCCACTTCACAGTTCACACTGCCACGCAGCTTTGTGTCATCTGCAAATTTGCTAGTGTTACTTTTTACTCCATCATCTAAATCATTAATATATATTGTAAATAGTTGCAGCCCCAGCACCGAGCCTTGCGGCACTCCACTCGCTGCTGCCTGCCATTCTGACATGGATCTGTTTATTCCTACTCTTTGTTTCCTGTCTGCCAACCAATTCTCTATCCATGTCAATACCCTACCTCCAATACCACGTGCTCTAATTTTGCCCACTAATCTCCTGTATGGGGCCTTATCAAAGGCTTTCTGAAAGTCCAGATACACGACATCCACTGGCTCTCCTTCATCCATTTTACCTGTCACATCCTCAAAAAATTCGAGAAGATTAATCAAGCATGATTTCCCATTCATAAATCCATGTTGACTTGGACCAATCCTTTTCTGCTATCCAAATTCGCTGTTATTACTTCTTTAATAATTGACTCCAGCACCTCCCCCACCACCGATGTCAGACTAACTGGTCAATACTTCCCCATCATCCCTACTTATCCAGAAATAGTTAAATTTGCAGCTATGATAGTAACAGCCATACCACCCACTCACGTCCATGTGGAGAGACTGTTCTCCGCACTGAAAATAAATAAATCAGATTTAGGGGCTTCAGTGAAAGAGGATCTGACAGAAGCAATTCTGTTCCTAAGGACATTATTAATAAATTTTAGGTATGTACTTTTGTAGCAATCTTAACTACCGATGCATTTACTTTTAATTTCTATTGCATAATTTAGCTCATACCTGTGGCCTTAGTTTAATAAATTTTGGTGTAATGCTTCTATAAATGTTACTTAATCCAATGGAATTTAAATTTTGTCATGGTCCTTTCTGTAATTTTTTCTTCTTTTAGCATAATGAATTATGGTTTTTATTTCAAGAATAAACATTAAAAAAAAGCCACAATAGCACAGCTACAACCAATAGACTCAAAACTTTATGGGCATATGTTTAAAAGGCAGCCTGATGATTCATGTGGTTCTTATGAAATGTCAACTTATGTAATGTCACCACAGCAGATTTAGAATTATTTTACCTCGGGGTCGGGGTCGGATGTTTTGGGAACGTCTCCACAGCCCAGTTTATTCATGTTTGTTTATAACATTATTTACCTCAGTTTTACCCCAGACCGGGGTTATTTTGTTCCCCTGTGTGTTTATAACATTATTTACCTCAGTTTTACCCCAGACCGGGTTTATTCAAGATTCAAGAGAGTTTATTGTCATGTGTCCCAGATTGGACAATGAAATTCTTGCTTTGCTTCAGCACAACAGAATATAGATGGCATGAATACAGAACAGATCAGTGTGTCCATATACCATTGTATAAATATATACACACATGAATATATAAAACAGATAAAGTGCAAATAAACTGATAATGAGCTATTAATGTTCAGAGTTTTGTTTGAGTTGAGTTCAATAGCCTGATGGCTGTGGGGCTGTTTGTGTATTTTGTTCCCCTGTGTGTTTATAACATTATTTACCCCAGTTTTGCCCCAGACCGGTTTATTTCCCCAGACGTGTAATTTATTTGGTGATTTATTGATTATTTACAGAGAGAGGGAGATGTTTATAACGTGTTTTATCTCAGGACGCTGCTCCAGACGGTGAGTTTATATTATAGGGGGGTTGCACGTAAGGTCACTGGGTCATAGGGCTTGACGCACGGAGTCGCTCAATCCATCTGGAGGATATCCGTCACTTCCGGTATATGTTATTAATACAAGAAACGCGTACTTTCCTACCTGTTAAAAAACGCCAAGATGTTGAATTGTTTGCGCTGAAAAAAATTGTGGGAGTCGGGGTAAGTGTGAGAGATATGTCCCCAACTTTAGAATTCCAAAAGTGAAGCGAAACGAAGGTATAGAGAAGCGAGAACTGAAGGGACAACAACAGCTAAAGTGCTTGGTAACCATTGGCCGTGCAGATATCAGAATTGAAAATATTGGGAATTATCGCGTTTGCTCACTGCATTTCATCAACAGTAAGGCATTATTTGTGTTTTTTTCTTCATTCCGTTGGTATCTAAAAATTCTCAGAAGTGATAAATCTGGCTGTAAATTTTTCTTCAGATGCGTTTTCATTTTGTATGTAAAAACCCACTTGGGAAACATGTGCGATTTAAAAATATTACAGCCAGATTTATCACTTCTGAAACTTTTTAGGTGCCAAAGGAATCAAGAAAAACCACAAATAATGCCTTAGTTGATGAAATGCAGTGAGCAAACGGCCAATGTTCGACAAGCACTCTGGCTGTTGTTGTTCCTTCAGCTCTCGCTTTTATCTACCGTCATTTCTCCTCACTTTTGGAATTCTGAAGTAGGCTAAATGTCTCACACGCTTATCCCGATTTCCATAATTATTTACCAGCGCAAAAATGGACAATTACAGCGGGTTTTAACGAGCCCGCTACGCTGGAAACAATGGTCAGTGCTTACCTGCGGTACATCGCTTGTACTCCACTTGGAGTAGCGTAGCAACAGTACGGGTCATGGGTCGTGACACGACTGCCGTGAAACCTCCCTATTGACCCCAGTTTTACCAGTTTTATTCCCCCAGACGTGTAGTTTATGTGAAGATTGACCTCAGCTCTCTCTCTCCCCCAGATTTACCGGGTTTATTTATTTTGCTGATTCCGCTGCTGATTTATTTATTTATTTATAACCTCAGTTATTGACCTGAGTGAATAAGAGGGGGAGTCTGGTTTATTTATAACGAGTTTCACCCCAGTTTTCCCCACACACATGTACTTTATGTGGTGATTTACCTCACTCACATCTCCACCATGTTGACCCCACACACACACACGTGTACTGTACTGTACTGTACTGTAGATGATGTGGTCATTGACCTCACTCACTCACATCTCCACCATGTTGACCCCACACACACACACACACGTCTACTGTACTGTACTGTACTGTACTGTAGATGATGTGGTCATTGACCTCACTCACTCACTTCTCCACCATGTTGACCCCACAGATTCCGCTCATTTACAACCTTATTTACCACAGCTCCGTCCGCAGCGACGTCACCAACTTCCGCTTCTCCGCCGCCATTTTCATGCGGTCGATGGGGAGACTCGGCCCGGGGCGGGCGGGCGGGCGGCCATCTTGGTGAGGGCAGGTGAGGTCGGCGACGCTGATTGGTCGGATTCCGGCGGCCATCTTTGTGAGGGGTTGATGGCGGCCATCTTGTTAGGGTCCCGCCATTCATAACGCCATCTTGAGAAGGTACCAAAGGCCCACACACTTGTGGTCCATTCAACCCTCTAAACCTGTCTTGTCCACTCACCTGTCCAAGGGTCTTAGTTTGCAACCCTTCACCCAACCCTTACTTTGGCTGGGAAAGCACATCTCGGACCCGTAAACCCTCAGCATAGGAGCACCGCAAGGCTGCGTACTCTATCCTCTCCTCTACTCTCTCTACACCAACGACTGCACCTCCACAGACACCTCTGTCGGTCAATCTTCTCAAATTTGCAGTCAACACAACCGTGATTGGACTGATCCAGGATGGGGAGGAATCGGCCTCCAGACAGGAAGTGTCACAGCTGGCATCCTGGTGCCGTAGCAACAACCTAGAGCTTAATGTTCTGAAGAGAGTGGAATTAATTGTAGACTTTAGGAGAGCTCCCTCTCCCCCCCCCCCCATTCACCATCAACAACACCACAGTCACATCTGTGGAGACTTTTAGGTTCCTGGGAAACATCATCTCCAAGGACCTTAAGTGGGGGGCCACCATCGACTCCACAGTCAAAAAGGCACAACAGAGGATGTACTTCCTGCGGCAGCTGAGGAAGCACAATCTGCCACAGGCAATGATGGTCCAATTCTACACGGCCATCGTAAAGTCTGTTCTCACCTTCTCCATCATGGTCTGGTTTGGCTCAGCCACCAAGCACGACACCTGGAGGCCGCAGCGAATCGTCCGATCAGCAGAGAAGGTTATTGTCTGCAACCTTCCCTCCATTGATGAACTGTACACTGCAAGGACCAGGAAGCGAGTGGGTAAGATCATCTCTGACCCCTCTCACCCTGGCCACAAACACTTTGAATCATTTCCCTCTGGAAGGCGACTCCGGATTGTCAAAGCAGTTTTTATCCATGAGTAGTTGCTCTACTCAACAGCCAAAAATCTGTAGCCTCCCTTTGATCTGGTATTTTGTTGGTTTACATGCTTGATCAATGGTGTTTTATCATTAATGTTTTATTATTATTATTGTTTAGTGTTTTCTGAATCATTCGTAACTGTCACTGTATGTCATGTTGTTATTTGTGGGCGGAGCACCAAGGCAAATTACTTGTATGTGAATACTTGGCCAATAAACTTACTTACTTACTTACTTACTTACTTATATACAGATACGTACATATGCATATACAGAATATACAGATACATAATACAGATAAATGAGAGTGTGGCAAGGCCAGCAGCAACCAGTCTCACCCCGGTCACTCCCTCTTCTCTCCTCTCCCATCAGGCAAGAGGTACAGAAGTGTGAAAACGCACACCTCCAGATTCAGGGACAGTTTCTTCCCAGCTGTTATCAGGCAACTGAACCACCCTATCACCGACTAGCGAGCAGTCCTGACCTCCCATCTTCCACATTGGAGACCCTCGGACTATTTTAATCGGACTTTACCAGATTTTATTTTGTAGTAAACATTATTCATGTTATTCTCTTTATCATGTGTTTGTACACTATGGATGTCTTGATTGTAATAATGTATTGTCTTTCCACTGACTGGTTAGCACGCAACAAAAGCTTTTCACTGTACCTCGGTACACGTGACAATCAACTAAACTCAACTAAAATCTAAAGCCATAAGATCATAAGGAATAGGAGCAGAATTCAACCATTCGGTCCATCAAATCAACTCCGCCATTCAATCATGCCTGATCTATCTCTCCTTCCTCATCCCATTCTCCTGCCTTCTCCCCATAACCTCTGACACCCGTACTAATCAGGAATCTATCTATCTCTGCCGTAGGAGATGAGGAGACACTTTTTCACACAGAGAGTTGTGAGTCTGTGGAATTCTCTGCCTCAGGGGGTGGTGGAGGCCGGTTCTCTGGATACTTTCAAGAGAGAGCCAGATAGGGCTCTGAAAGATAGCGGAGTCAGGGGATATGGGGAGAAGGCAGGAAAGGGGTACTGATTGTGGATGATCAGCCATGATCACATTGAATGGCGGTGCTGGCTCGAAGGGCCGAATGGCCTACTCCTGCCCCTATTTTCTATTGTCTATTGAATCTAAGAGGTAACTTTTTAATTGGCTTTGGTAAAGATTATAAATTGTCCCTGGTGCGTGTAGGATAGTGCTAGTGTACGTGGTGATCGCAGGTCAGCACGGACTGGGTGGGCCAAAGGGCCTGATCCGTGTGTGTGTGTAGGATAGTGCTAGTGTACGTGGTGATCGCAGGTCAGCACGGACTGGGTGGGCCAAAGGGCCTGTTTCCGCGCTGTATCTCCAAACTAAACTAGATATTTGCTCTGCTTGTCATGCTGGCGGTGGAGATAACAAAGTCGCTCCACGATAAATTCTAGACACAAGGAACTGCAAAACACAAATGTGATGCTATCTGTCTCATTTCCCTCTCCCCTTACTCTCAGTCTGAAGAAGGGTCTCAACCCCAAAAGTCACCCATTCCTTTCCTCCAGAGATGCTGCCTGTCCTGCTTGAGTGTTCCTCCAGCACTGTGTTTTATGCCACATAACCTTTAGTCTTGAGACACAGCACGGAAACGGGCCCTTCAGCCCACCGAGTGTGTGCCGACCAGCGATCCCCGCACACTGACTCTATCCTACACACACACACGGGGCAATTCACATGTTTTTTTTGACCAATGCCAACTCAACCTACTAACCTGTGCATCTTTTGCAGTGTGGGAGGAAACCGGAGCACCCATGGACCTCATGGACCTGCCCAAGTGAAATGTTTGCTATTTCTCTCATATGTTCATAAGTGATAGGACCCACACAGGTCACGGGGAGAACACACAAACTCTGTACAGACAGCGCCCGTAGTCAGGATCGAACCCGGGTCTCTGGCGCTGTGAGGCAGCAACTCTACCACTGCGCCACCGTGCTGTCTGAAAACATGATGCAAGTGCCCACTGCCTTTTCATCATGGACCTGCCCAAGTGAAATGTTTGCTATTTCTCTCATATGTTCATAAGTGATAGGAGCAGACTTAGGACATTCAGCCCATCAAGTCTACTCCGCCATTCAATCATGGCTGATCTATCTTTCCTGTGTCTCAACCCCATTCTCCTGCCTTATCCCCATAACCTTCTGACACCCGTACTAATCAAGAAGTGATCAATCTCCACCTTAAAAATATCCACTGACTTGTCCTCCACAGCTGTCTGTGGCAATGAATTCCACAGATTCACCACCCTCTGACTAAAGAAATTCCTCCTCAACTCCTTTCTAAAGGTAGGCCCTTTAATTCTGAGGCTGTGCCATCTTGTCCGAGACTCTCCCACTAGTGGAAACATCATCTCCACATCCACTCTATCTAGGTCTTTCACTATTCAGTAAGTTTCAATGAGGTCTCCCCCCCCCCCTCATTTTTCCAAACTCCAGCGAGTAAAGGCCCAGTGCCGTCAAACGCTCGTCATAGGTTAACCCACTCATTCCTGGGATCATACTTGTAAACCTCCTCTGGACCTTCCCCAGAGCCAGCACATCCTTCCTCAGATGTGGGGCCCAAAACTGCTCACGGTGCTCTGGCAGTAACGTTTGATGGAATGCCTGCTGTGACCATCCGAGGGAGACAGTTCATGGGGGTGGGGGGAGGCACTCAGCAGGGCCAGTTCAGAGCAGCTATAGCTTTGGGGATGAAGCTGTTCCTAAGTCTGGAGGTGCGGGCGTAGAAGGCCTTGTAATGTCTGCCGGAAGGTAGTAGTTCCAAAAGTCCATTGTAAGGGTGTGAGTAGTCTTTGTGAATGCTGACGGCCTTCCTGAGGCACCGTGTATAGTAGATGCCCTCCAAGGCTGGTAGCGGTGTCCCAATTATCTACTGCGCTCTGTGGACGACGCGCTGTATGGTACTTTATGTGTTATATATACATGTACCAGCTTCTTCCCAGCTGTTATCAGGCAACTGAACCATCCTACCACAATTGGAGGTCAGTTCTGACCTACTATCTACCTCAATGGTGACCCTCGGACTATCCTTGATCGGACTTTGCTGGCTTTACCTTGCACTAAACGTTATTCCCTAATCATGTATCTGCACACTGTAAATGTCACGATTGTAATCATGTGTTGTCTTTCTGCTGACTGGTTAGCACGTAACAAAAGCTTCTCACTGTACCTTGATACACGTGACAATAAACTAAACTGAACTGAACTGAACCCATCGTCAGGATCGAACCTGGGTCTCTGGCGCTGGGAGGCAGCAACTCTACCGCAGCGCCACTGTGCCGCCCAACCGCGTGTGTCCTCTCAGTCTATTTTATCTAGATTCTTGATTAGACAGTAGACAATAGGTGCAGCAGTAGGCCATTCGGCCCTTTGAGCCAGCACCGCTATTCAATGTGATCATGGCTGATCATCCACAATCAGTACCCCGTTCCTGCCTTCTCCCCATATACCCTGTCTCCGCAAACTTTAAGAGCCACATCTCGCTTAGTACACCCGGGTGTCTGAGATTATAGGGAGAATGCCGGAGAATGGGGTGAGGAAGGAGAGATAGATCAGGCATTGAATGGCGGAGTAGACTTGATGGACCGAATGGCCTAATTCTACTCCTATTCCCATCCTATCCATGTACCTGTCCAACTGTCTCTCAAACGATGGGATAGTCCCAACCTCAACTACCTCCTCTGGCAGCTTGTTCCATACACCCACCACCCTTTGTGAGAAAAAGTTACCCCTCAGATTCCTATTCAATCTTTTCCCCTTCACCTTGAAGCTATGTCCTCTGGTCCTCGATTGCCCTACTCTGGGCAAGAGACTCTGTGCATTTACCCGTCCTATTCCTCTCATGATTTTGTACACCTCTATAAGATCCCATCTCATCCTTCTGCACTCCATGGAATAGAGACCCAGCCTACTCAACACCTCCCAATAGCTCACACCCACTAGTCCTGGCAACATCCTCGGAAATCGTCTCTGAACCCTTCCAGCTTGACAACATCTTTCCTGAACACAATACTCTAAATACGGTCTCACCAATCTATATTACTAAAACTCTGATCTTGACCGCTTTTGGCCCACTGTGCTGCGATTTCCGACAGAATGCCGCCACCTACGGCCGTCATTTTTGGCCACCTCCGCCTTACGGGTGCGGAGGATTTTTTTCCCATCAATGAAAATCAGAGAGATATTAATGTTTTTTTTTTAAATCACCATTCTCTCTGCTGCCCCTGCTGGAAGGAGGGGGAGGGACTATAAAACCAGGAAGTGTGTGCCTCACTCAGTCTCTGCAAGCTGGATGAAGCCAAGGGTCACGTCTCTCTGAGCTCTGAATAACACTGAAAAAATGTCTACACAACTGTGAGTCCCCTTAATGTGGTTTGAAAATGAAAATATGGTTTGTTTGAAGTAAAAAGGCACTGCCTGAAAATGGTTATTTGGGTGCTTTGGCTTGAAGTTGAAAGGCACTACATACTGCAAATGGTGGCTTGGGTGATTTGGCTTGAAGTTGAAAGGCACTACTTACTGCAAATGGTGGCTTGTATGCTTTGGCTTGAAGTTGAAAGGCACTACTTACAGCAAATGGTGGCTTGGGTGATTTGGCTTGAAGTTGAAAGGCACTTCTTACTGCAAATGGTGGCTTGGGTGCTTTGGCTTGAAGTTGAAAGGCACTTCTTACTGCAAATGGTGGCATGAAGTTGAAAGGAACTACTTACTGCAAATGGTGGCTTGGGTGCTTTGGCTTGAGGTTGATAGGCGCTACTTATGGCAAATGGTGGCTTGGGTGCTTTGGTTTGAAGTTGAAAGGCACTACTTACTGAAAATGGTGGCTTGGGTGCTTTGGCTTGAAGTTGAAAGGCACTACTTACTGCAAATGGTGGCTTGGATGCTTTGGCTTGATGTTGAAAGGCGCTATTTACTGCAAATGGTGGCTTGGGTGCTTTGGCTTGAAGTTGAAAGGCACTACTTACTGCAAATGGTGGCATGAAGTTGAAAGCACTACTTACTGCAAATGGTGGCGGGTGCTTTGGCTTGACTTTGAAAGGCACTACTTACTGCAAATGGTGGCTTGGGTGCTTTGGCTTGAAGTTGAAAGGCACTAATTACTGCAAATGGTGGCTTGGGTGCTTTGGCTTGAAGTTGAAAGGCACTACTTACTGCAAATGGTGGCTTAGGTGCTTTGGCTTGAAGTTGAAAGGCACTACTTACTGCAAATGGTGGCTTGGGTGCTTTGGCTTGAAGTTGAAAGGCACTACTTACTACAAATGGTGGCTTAGGTGCTTTGATTGAAGTTGAAAGGCACTACTAACTGCAAATGGTGGCTTGGGTGCTTTGGCTTGAAGTTGAAAGGCACTACTTACTGCAAATGGTGGCTTGGATGCTTTGGCTTGATGTTGAAAGGCGCTATTTACTGCAAATGGTGGCTTGGGTGCTTTGGCTTGAAGTTGAAAGGCACTACTTACTGCAAATGGTTGCATGAAGTTGAAAGCACTACTTACTGCAAATGGTGGCGGGTGCTTTGGCTTGACTTTGAAAGGCACTACTTACTGCAAATGGTGGCTTGGGTGCTTTGGCTTGAAGTTGAAAGGCACTAATTACTGCAAACGGTGGCTTGGGTGCTTTGGCTTGAAGTTGAAAGGCACTACTTACTGCAAATGGTGGCTTAGGTGCTTTGGCTTGAAGTTGAAAGGCAATACTTACGGCAAATGTTGGCTTGGGTGCTTTGGCTTGAAGTTGAAAGGCACTACTTACTACAAATGGTGGCTTGGGTGCTTTGCTTGAAGTTGAAAGGCACTACTAACTGCAAATGGTGGCTTAGGTGCTTTGGCTTGAAGTTGAAAGGCAATACTTACGGCAAATGTTGGCTTGGGTGCTTTGGCTTGAAGTTGAAAGGCACTACTTACTGCAAATGGTGGCTTAGGTGCTTTGGCTTGAAGTTGAAAGGCAATACTTACGGCAAATGTTGGCTTGGGTGCTTTGGCTTGAAGTTGAAAGGCACTACTTACTACAAATGTTGGCTTGGGTGCTTTGCTTGAAGTTGAAAGGCACTACTAACTGCAAATGGTGGCTTGGGTGCTTTGGGTTGAAGTTGAAGGGCACTACTTACTGCAAATGGTGGCGGGTGATTTGGCTTGAAGTTGAAAGGCACTACTTACTGCAAATGTTGGCTTGGGTGCTTTGGCTTGAAATTGAAAGGCACTACTTACTACAAATGGTGGCTTGGGTGCTTTGGCTTGAAGGTGAAAGGCACTACTTACTGCAAATGGTTGCTTGGGTGCTTTGGCTTGAAGTTGAAAGGCACTTCTTACTGCAAATGGTGGCTTGAGTGCTTTGGCTTGAAATTGAAAGGCACTACTTACTACAAATGGTGGCTTGGGTGCTTTGGCTTGAAGTTGAAAGGCACTACTGCAAATGCACTTACTTCCTGTTTGCACTGTATATTGATTTTAGATAAAACGCTACCACTTACGGCTGTGATTTTTGGCCATCTTACTCAGTCCCCCTGAGCAGGTGCAGAGAATTCTTCCCATCAATGAAAAATAACAGTGTTATTAGTGTTTAAAAAATGTTGAGAATCTCTCCTGTCAATCACGCCATGAAAGCCAAACCTTTTCCGGTGGGAGGAGGAGGGGTTATAAAACCGAGATGTGTGGGTGTGGCTCAGTCTCTGCATGATGGGGGAGGGAGAGGTCACGACTCTGTCTGATCTGTGAATTAACTAAACTCACTGAATGTCTACTGAACTGTGAGTTTGGTGTTTTGTGTAGTTTTATGGTGGTTTCACCCTGCATGAAATGATATGAAGCTGCATTTGAATTTGGTGGCCTTGGATCCAGCTTGAAGTGTTATGAAACTTCATTTGAATTCTGTGGGCTTGCACCCTGCTTGAAGTGTTTGGAAACTGCACTTGGATTTGGTGGCCTTGCAACCTGATTGAAGTGGTAGGAAACTGCACTTGAATTCGGTGGCCTTGCACCCTGCTCATAGTGGTAAGAAACTGCACTTGAATTTGGTGGCCTTGCACCCTGCTTGAAATGGTAGGACCATGGATTTGAATTTGGTGGCCTTGCACCCTTACTTGAAATGGATGCAGAGTGGAAACGGGCTATTCAGCGCACCAAGTCTGCGAAGGATATTTAAAATAAAAGGGCTGTTTAAAGTTCTCAAGCTGAACCTTTTAAAAAAAAATCGAATTTGAAGGGCAAGTGAAGAATTATAATGAAAATGTTCCCAAGAGCTGGCATCATTCCGGGGAGCACATGGTAATTTTGATAACCAATTCGACAGAGATTTTTGGGTCTCCAATTCATGGTTCAAAGATGCAAAATTTGGGTCTTCAAGTGAAGCTTTGACTGTGAAACCCTATTTTAAAAGAATTTTAAATTAAAAGGAGTCTGCAGATGCTGTAAACAAGTTCATGTGGAAGAATAAGCAACGGTTAAACAAGCCAATTTATTTCATTTGAAGTGAAAATGCAATTTGTCCAATTTAAACTAGTTTGCCTGACCCATGGATATTTGCCCAGCCTCAAAGATTCACGTTTTCTCACTGCATCAACAAAAAAAGCATGATTAGTCCAAAACTGAATAGATAATTCTACAGAGGCATCATTTAAGACTCGGCTGAATCCAACATTCCTAAAGCACTACCATAATTAACTTGTTTAAGAAAGAACTGCAGATGCTGGAAAAATCGAAGGTTGACAAAAATGCTGGAGAAACTCAGCGGATGAGGCAGCATGCACCCACCTGCTGAGTTTCTCCAGCATTTTTGTCTACCATAATTAATTCACTCCCTTCACCCAGGAGGTGGGTATATGGAACAAGCTGCCAGAGGAGGTAGTGGAGGCTGGTACAATGGCATTTAGAAGATATTTGGACACGACTATTTGGACTAATTGTCTGTTTCTCTAATATACACTGAACTTTTTTTGCTGTTTAGTAAGGGTTTTACAGTGCAATATGTTTACACTACTGTTGTGCTGCTACGTAACCCACTCCATGACACACTGAGGAGCACCTTCAGCAACAGACTGGTTCCACCAAGATGCAGCACAGAACGCCACAGTAGATCCTGCTTCCCTGTGGCTATAAAACTGTACAACTCCACCCCCTTCTGTCGTGGGGTAGACTGACTACCCCTCTCCCCATCCCCAATCTTTGCACATCCCCAATCCTTTCCACTCATCACTTTAATTTCATGTTTCATGTTTAGTTTAGTTTAGTTTAGTTTAGAGATACAGCGCAGAAACAGGCCCATCGATCCACCGGGTCCGCGGCAACCAGCGATCCCCGCACATTAACACTAACCAGCGATCATCCCGTACACTAGCACTACTCCACACACTAGGGACACTTACAATGTTACCAAAGCCAATTAATCTACAAACCTGTACGTCATTGGAGTGTGGGAGAAAACCGAAGATCTCAGAGAAAACCCACGCAGGTCACGGGGAGAACGTACAAACTCCGTATAGACAGCACCCATAAACGGGATGGAACCTGGGTCTCCGGCGTGCATTTGATGTAAGGCAGCAACTCTACCGCTGCACCACCATGACCATCTTTATCATGTGTTTTATGACTGTTGGCAGATCAATTTCCCTCCTTGGATAGATAAAGTTCTATCGTATCGTAAGTCAGTATTTAATTGTTCATTTTGTGACATATGACAATAAAACACTCTTGACTCTTGACAGGTAAATGGATAGGATAGGTATGGAGAGGTATGGAGCAAATGCAAGCAGGAGGAACTAGTGTAGATGGAGCATCTTGGTCAATGTGGGCAAGACAAAATGTGCAGGAACAGCAGATGCAGGTTGACACTGAAGACAGACACAAAATGCTCGAGAAACTCAGCGGGACAGGCAGATTACAACTCAGCGATATGAATATTGATTTCTCCAACTTCAAGTAACCCTTGCCTTCCCTCTCTCTCCATTCCTCCCCCACCCTAGTTCTCCCACTAGCTTCATTGTCCTGTGAAACGTCACCTATCCATGTTCTCCACAGATGCTGCCTGACCCGCTGAGTTACTCCAGAACTCTGTGAAACGTCACCTATCCATGTTCTCCACAGATGCTGCCTGACCCGCTGAGTTACTCCAGCACTCTGTGAAATGTCACTTATCCATGTTCTCCACAGATGCTGCCTGACTCGCTGAGTTACTCCAGCACTCTGTGAAACGTCACCTATCCATGTTCTCCAGAAATGCTGCCTGACCCATTGCGTTACTCCAATTCCTCTGTGAAACGTCACCTATCCGTGTTTTCCACAGATGCTGCCTGACCCGTTGAGTTACTCCAGCACTCCGTGAAATGTCTTCTATCCATGTTATAACCATATAACCATTTGACAATTACAGCACGGAAAACAGGCCATCTCGGCCCTGCAAGTTCGTGCCGAACACTTATTATCCCCCAGACCCATCTACCTGCACTCAGACCATAACACTCCATTCCTTTCCCGTCCATATACCTATCCAATTTATTTTTAAATTATAAAAGCGAACCTGCCTCCACCACTTCCACTGGATGCTCATTCCACACAGCTACCACTCTCTGAGTAAATAAGTTCCCCCTCATGTTACCCCTAAACTTCTGTCCCTTCATTCTCAAGTCATGTCCTCTTTGAATCTTCCCTATTCTCAATGGAAAAAGCTTATCCACGTCAACTCTGTCTATCCCTCTCATCATTTTAAAGACCTCTATCAAGTCCCCCCTTAGCCTTCTGCACTCCAAATAATAAAGACCTAACTTGTACAACCTTTCTCTGTAATTTAGTTACTGAAACCCAGGCAACATTCTAGTAAATCTCCTCTGTACTCTCTCTATTTTGTTAACATCCTCCCTATAATTAGGCGACCAAAATTGTACACCATACTCCAGAATTGGCCTCACCAATGCCTTGTTCAATTTTAACATTACATCCCAACTTCTATACTCAATGCTCTGATTTATAAAGGCCAGCACACCAAAAGCTTTCTATACCACCATATCTACATGAGATTCCACCTTCAGGGAACTATGCACAGTTATTCCTAGATCCCTCTGTTCAACTGCATTCCTCAATTCGCTACCATTTACGTCCGATTTTGATTTGTCCTGCCAAAATATAGCGCCTCACACTTATCAGCATTAAACTCCATCTGCCATCTTTTAGCCCACTCTTCCAAATGGCCTAAATCTCTCTAGACTTTGAAAAGCTACTTCATTATCCACAACACCACCTATCTTAGTATCATCTGCATATTTACTAATCCAATTTACCACACCATCATCCAGATCATTGATGTACTTGACAAACAACAGTGGACCCAACACAGATCCCTGTGGCACCCCACTAGTCACCGGCCTCCAACCTGACAAACAGGCACCCACCATTACTCACTGGCATCTCCCTTTCAGCCACTGTTGAATCCATCTTGCTACTCCACCATTAATACCCAACAATTGGACCTTCTTAACCAACCTTCCATGAGGAACCTTGTCAAAGGCCTTACTGAAGTCCATATAGACAACATCCAATGCTTTACCCTCATCAATTTCCCGAGTAACCTTTTCAAAAAATTCAAGAAGATTAGTCAAATATGACCTTCCAGGCACAAATCCATGTTGACTGTTCCTAATCAGACCCTGTTTATCCAGATGCTTATATATATTATCTCTAAGTATCCTTTCCATTAATTTGCCCACCACTAATGTCAAACTAACAGGTCTATAATTGCTAGGTTTACTCTTAGAACCCTTTTTAAACAATGGAACAACATGCGCAGTACGCCAATCATCCAGCACCATTCACGCTTGTAATTACATTTGAAATATTTCTGTCATAACCCCTGCTATTTCTACGCTAACTTCCCTCAATGTCCTAGGGAATATCCTGTCAGGACCTGAAGACTTATCCACTTTTATATTTTTCAAAAGTGTCAGTACTTCCTCTTCTTTGAATCTCATAGTTTCCATAGCTACTCTTCTTGTTTCCCTTGCCTCACATAATTCAATATCCTTCTCCAGAGATGTTCTCCAGAGATGCTCCCTAACATTTGTCATTTCAGGTCAGGTCAGGACCCTTCCGGTTTGAGTGGGCCAGTGGAGCAGAGGAGCCAAGACACGGGGGCGGGGGGGGGGGGGGGGGAATGTTGGAGACTGGAGACAGGATTGTCACTGGATGGATAGTATTCTCTCCCATAAAGAAAAGCACAGAGGTGGCAGTAGAGCCCTACGTCCCTATGTTACCAATGTAGGGGGAGTCCAGAACCAAAGGGTCACAGTTTAAGAAGAAGACCCGCTGAGTCACTCCACCTTTTATCTTGGTTATCTTGGTTATTATGATGGTTTACAAACTTGCGATCTTACGAATGGAAACCAGGCCCAGAAGGGAATAAACCACTTCACCATATGACCACTGGTCACAGTGGTTATAACCAACTGATCTCAAGTGTTAGATACAAGGAACTCAGTTCAATTGAGTTTATTGTCACGTGTACAGAGAAATGCTTTTTGTCGCATGTTAAAAACAGTCAGCAGAAAGACAATGCATGATTACAATTGAGCTATTTACAATGTATAGATACATGGTAAGGGAATAACGTTTAGTGCAAGGTAAAGCCAGCAAGGATAGTCCGAGGGTCACCAATGAGGTAGATAGTAGTTCAGAACTGCTCTCTGGTTGTGGTAGGATGATTCAGTTGCCTGATAACAGCTGGGAAAAAACTGTCCCTGAATCTGGAGGTGTACGTTTTCACACTTCTGTACCTTTCCTAATTTGAGGAAGGACATTCTTACTATTGAGGGAGTGCAGCGTAAGTTCACCAGGTCAATACCCGGGGTGACGGGACTTACGTATGATGAAAGAATGGGTCGACCGGGCTTGAATTCGCTAGAAATGAGAAGGATTAGAGGGGATCTTATAGAAACATATAAAATTCTTAGAGGAGTTAAGGCTAGATGCAGGAACAATGTTACCGATGTTGGGGGAGTCCAGAACCAGGGGTCACAGTTTAAGAATAACGGGTTAGGCCAATTAGGACTCAGAAGAGGGAAAACTTTTTCACGCAGAAAATCTGTAGAATTCTCTGCCATAGAAGGCAGTGGCGGGCAAATGACTGAATGTTTTCAAGAGAGTGTTAGATGTGGCTCTTAGGGCTAACAGAATCAAGGGATATGGGGAGATAGCAGGAATGGGGTATTGATTTTGGATGATCAGCCAAAATCATATTGAAAGGCGATGCTGGTTCGAAGGGCCGAATGGCCTACTCCTGCACTTATTTTCTATGTTTCTACATCATGGTGAGTCCAGCACTCATTGACGTCTGGTCCTGAAGAAGGGTCTTGTACCAAAACGTCACACATCCATGTTCTCCAGAGATGTTGCCTGACCTGCTGAGTTACTCCAGCACTCTGTTCCTTCATGGGCTGGCTGGTGTCTTGCTTATATGAAAGAGCTACATTACCAATGTACACAAGCTCCAACTTTGCTGACAACATGAAACTGTTGACAGTTCTAGAAATGAAATACGTTGATGAAACCCGAGTGATGAACAAGATAATGCTTCACAGGAGAAAGTTAAATCTGCATTGAATTAAACCCCACTTGTAGAAACTAAACTAAAGGACGATGTTTCCAAAAGTTATGAGTTTGATTCTATTACTCCAGAAGTGAAGGGCAGGTGGGATAGAGTCTAAGGCAATTACACCCCTTCATTTGATCAATACAGGGGATAAGGGGTTGTCTTAATCTACTTAGATCTGTCAAGAAATCAAAGGCAAACAATATTAAATCTCAAGTGTTTTCGTTTCGAGATACAGTGTGGCAACGGGCCCTTTGGCCCACCGAGTCCACGCCGACCAGCATTCACCTGTACACCCGCACTATCCTACACACTGGGGACTTTTTACCGAAGCCAATTAACCTACAAACCTGCACGTCTTTGGAATGTGGGAGGAAACCGGAGCACCCGTAGAAAACCCACGTGGGTCACGGGGAGAATGTACAAACTCTGCACAGACAGCACCTGGGTCACCGACGCTGTGAGGCAGCAACTCTACCGCTGCACCACCCTACCTTGTTGGGGAAAAATACTTAAAAAGCAGCAGAATATTTGTGACATTTACCAAATGAGAGTTGTCTATAGTCAAAGTGTGTGTAGTTTGTTCCTGGCACGAAAATACTTCTGCTTTATCAGTTTCACTCTTAACTCTATAAACCTAAAGACTCCATTGTTGGAATGCAATTCAATATTTGACAAATCTGAACACCTTCACAGACAGATATAAAGCACACAGAGGGATTACTGGAGTACATTTTCTCTTTGTAGTCCCTGAGAGATCAGTGGCAGAGGGTTGTTCTGATATTCTAAGCCATGCCAATCCAGATATGATTGAATGACGGAGAGGACTTGATGTGCCAAATGGAGAAGGAACATCTCATAGGGTTTTAAAGTTTGCAGAAGCTAACATACAACTTCCTTAGCATCAAGTGAATTGATCAGCATGGTGGCACAGCGATAGACTGAGAGTTGCTGCCTTACAGTGCCAGAGACACGGGTTCGATCCTGACTACGCGTGCTTGTAGTTTGTACCTTCTCCCTGTGACCCGCGTGCTCTGGTTTCCTTCGGGTGCTCTGGTTTCCTCCCACATTCTAGAGATGTGCCGGTTTGTAGTTTAACTGACGTCTGTAAATTGCCCCTAGTGTGAAGGATATAGGACTAGTGTACAGGTTGGCGTGGACTTGGTGGGCAGAAGGGCCTGTTTTCACGGCATCCCTCTCAAACAAACTTGCCGTTACCTCGTTGGTCTCAGTTTAACATTGCTTGTGAAAGTCAGCAAAGTACAAGATTCTTTCTATAGCCCTCAGACCAGTGAGCCCATGTGTTCATATCTTTAACCAGTCAGTCAGAACCTTTTTTAGTTTAGTTTAGAGATACAGCACAGAATCAGGCCCTTCAGCCCACCAAGTCCACGTCAACCAGCGATACCCGTGCATTAAACTACCCCCCACACACTAGGGACAATTTACATTTATACCAAATTAACCTACAAACCTGCATGTGTTTGGATTGTGGGAGGAAACTGAAGATCTCGGAAAAAAACCTGAAGCGTCAAGGGGAAAATGTACAAATCTGCACTGACAGCACCTGTAGTCAGGATCGAACCCGGGTCTCTGGCACTGCAAGCAGTGTAAGCCAGGAACTCTACTGCAGTGCCACCGTGCCTGCCCCTTTTTCCCAGAGCAGAGATGGAATACTAGAGGGCATAGCTTTAACGAAAGTGGGGAAAAGTTTAAAGATGTGTGGAGCAAGTTATAAGAGGTAGAGTGCACCTTGAGTGTATTGCCAGGGGTGGTGGAGGCAGACACAACAATGGCATTTAACAGGTTTTTTGATAGGCAGGGAATGGAGGGATAATGATAATGTGCAGACAGATAAGAGTTGGCAGTGGTGTCACGTTTAGCACAGGCATTGTGGGCCGAAGGGCATGTTCCTGTGTTGTACTGTTCTATGTTCTATACCTCATCAATTCCATTCTCCTCCCCTCCCGCTCTTCTCTCCCCTCCCCTCTTCTCTTCTCCCCTCTCTCCTTCGGTCCTCTCCCCTCCTCTCCTCTCCTCTACACCCATCTCCAATCTCCTCTCCCTGCCTCTCCTCTCCTCCCCTCCCCTCCCTACTCTTTCCCCCCACAAGTCTCCTCTGCTTTTCTCGCTCCTCTCCTTTACTTTCCTCTCCTTCCCTCCGCACCTCCGCTCTCCTCTCCCCTCTCCTCCTCCCCTCACCTCTCCTCTCCTCTCCCCTCCTCTCCTTCCCACCCCTCTCCTCTCCTCCCCCTCCCCTCCTCCCTCCCATCTTCTCTCCCCCTCTTCTCTCCTCTCCACTCCTCTCCCTCCAACCTGTTGTGTCTGTGTAAGACTGTCCTTACAGTCATCACAAGAGGGCTCTGCCCCTATTTGTATATTTTCTGGGAATCAGCCCGGTGGAATGTTGGCTGGAATAAAATACGACTTAAGGGGCTGTCCCACTACGGTGACCTAATTGGCGAGTTTCGTAGAGTTTGCCCTCAACTCATACTCGCAGCATGGTCGACACAAGGTCCTAGGAGGTCTTTGTACCTCTCCTTCATGCTTGCGAGTAGTCCCCGCATACTTGAGGCCTCAGCTAGGTCACGGTGTATTTCTCAACATGCTGAAAAATGCCCGCGAGTAAAAAAAGGTCGCCATGGAAAAAAATCAATATTTTTTTTACTCGTAGCTTTAGTCGAAGTAGGTCGTAGTAGGTCGGCATGTTATTCGTAGGTAATCGAGGGTAGACGAAGGTAATTGATGGTAGTCGAAGGTAGTCGTAGATAGTCTTCAACATTGTCAAAGAGGTCGAAGGAGGTCTTCTACA
The DNA here is from genome assembly GCF_010909765.2 of Amblyraja radiata. Classification (NCBI taxonomy): domain Eukaryota; kingdom Metazoa; phylum Chordata; class Chondrichthyes; order Rajiformes; family Rajidae; genus Amblyraja; species Amblyraja radiata. The sequence continues at coordinate 118,552 of NW_022630538.1, read as the reverse complement.
TAGTTGAAGGAGGTCTTCAACATGACACTTTTTCAAACTCTCCTAAACTCTTCTAAACTCGCCAATTAGGTCACCGCAGTGGGACAGCCCCTTTACTGTCATGGGACAACATGAATCTGAATTGAGTTACTACTCATCAAACACTACAATACCCTCCCCTCTCCTCCACTCTCCTCTCCTCTCCCTGCTCTCTCCTCTCCACTACTCTCTTCTCCCCCACCTCTCCTCTCCTCTCTTCTCTCCTCCCCTCTACACTGCTCTCCTCTCCTCTCTAATCCCCTCCTCTCTCCCCCTCCCACACCCTCTCTCACCCCACCCCTCAAATCCAGCAGCAAAGATAACTGAAATATTGTGTAGGTAAGAAATTGTCTCCTCTCCTCTCCAATCCTCTCCATCTCCTCTCCTCCCTTCCCCTTTCCTCTAGCCCCACCTCTCTGCTCCTCCTCCTCACATCTCCTCTCACCCCTCCCCTCGGCTCTTCTCTCCCCTCCCTTCTTCTCTCCCCTCCTCTCCTGTCTCCCATCCACCCGTCTCCCCCCTCTCCCTCTCAATCTCCCACCAGTAATAAAGTGGTGGGAGATTGTCTCGTCTCCTCTCCTCTCCTTTCCTCTCCTCTCCTCTCCTCTCCTCTCCTCTCCTCTCCTCTCCTCTCCGCTCCATCTCCTCTCCCCTCCTCTCCCCTCCTATCCCCTCCTACCCGCTCCTCTCCCTATGGTACACATGCGCAGAGAGACTTAAGATGGTGATTTCAATACAAGAAGAATGTTAAGTACCTGTGTGTTCTGAGTCTTATTTAAGTCAGTTTCCAGCACAAATACATAACAATTTGGCGACGAGGATGTCGATTCCGTTAGCAGGAACAGAATTGCGTTCGATTTGAGGTATTCTCAAGATCGAACATAAAGTTAAAGACAAGATATGTATTTGGCTCGCAAAAAGTTGTAACGGGAACACACGATCGCCATGCAACAGGCTGTGCTGTAGCGGGACAGCACAGCTAGAAGCTAGAAGCGGAGTCCAGAGACAGTCAAGTCAGAACGGTGAATTCATCGCAGCAAAAGCTGGACTTTATGAATTTACTGTATTGTTTATTGATAACTATAATTTAGAGGACATATGCGTGCATTGCATGTATGTGGCTGGAAGTATATTAGTATATTAGTATATTATTATTAGTATGTCCTCTCTCCTCCCAATTATTATATGTATATTATTATATTGGTATATTAGTATAAATCGATTAGTATAAGAGAATTATTAGTAGTGAATTTACTGGATAACTGCGATAACAGTGATATTGTAAAGGAATTAAAAGATGATGGCACATTGTATACTTGAGTAGCAACAGTGTAACCATGTCTAATACAATAGTTGTGAATGTGCCTCAGCTAGAATCTGGTTATACTTTTAACCATATAACCATATGTTACGACTCCCGAATGCAAGTACTTCAGAGCCACGTAATACAAGTCAAAAACCAGGTTCAGGTTCAAAAAACAATTTTAATTATTCATTGGAACACAAAACTCAAACCTGATTTAAACAACCCAGTCAGGGATATGGATAAACCGACAAACAATTTAACAATGCTCCAGCCAGCCACGCCATGGGCCGTCGAACCGGAGATTCCAAAACCTGCCCAAAGAGATACAACCCTGAAACCAAAATACACGAAAACTCTAAGGTCAGCCCTTATCCGTCCCAATTCATTATCTGTTAACAAGGAATGGTGAAAATACACAAAGTTCTATGCCATGTGGTCAGGCTTCCTCGGCCCCCACCAACAGTCTCCTCATCAGTCAGAGTCTACGAAGAAGACAAGAATCCTGGGAAGCTCTGGTATTTATACTTCAGATGAGTCACCCGTCACCTGACGCAGCTTGGCCAATCGGGTACAGGAGCCTTTAACCCCTCGATTCCAGACTCACAGCCACGAGGCCTGTGCTTGGGAGAGAAACAGAGAGGTAAGTACATAGCATTCACCAGGGGGGGGGGAGCGCCTAACACCCCCACCCAAAGATACTGAATAAGTTTCTGAAAATGAACAAAAAAAACACCACCAAATTTCAGCAACTATTCAGTAGCAGACATCACTGGCGCGACAATGCATCTTTGCTACGGATATGTCTGATCTCCAAGTTGTAATCTTGCAGCTGCAAACTCCAGCTCATTAACCGCCGGTTCTTATTCCGCATATTCTGCAAGAATACCAAAGGATTATGATCCGTGAGTACGATGACAGGGACATTCGAGGAGCCAACATAAATCTCGAAATGAGTCAGAGACATTACAACCGCAAGGGTTTCTTAAATTGTTTTTTGAACCTGAACCTGGTTTTTGACTTTTGTTATGACTCCCGAATGCAAGTACTTCAGAGCCACGTAACACAAGTCAAAAACCAGGTTCAGGTTCAAAAAACAATTTTAATTATTCATTGGAACACAAAACTCAAACCTGATTTAAACAACCCAGTCAGGGATATGGATAAACCGACAAACAATTTAACAATGCTCCAGCCAGCCACGCCATGGGCCGTCGAACCGGAGATTCCAAAACCTGCCCAAAGAGATACAACCCTGAAACCAAAATACACGAAAACTCTAAGGTCAGCCCTTATCCGTCCCAATTCAATATCTGTTAACAAGGAATGGTGAAAATACACAAAGTTCTATGCCATGTGGTCAGGCTTCCTCGGCCCACACCAACAGTCTCCTCATCAGTCAGAGTCTACGAAGAAGACAAGAATCCTGGGAAGCTCTGGTATTTATACTTCAGATGAGTCACCCGTCACCTGACGCAGCTTGGCCAATCGGGTACAGGAGCCTTTAACCCCTCGATTCCAGACTCACAGCCACGAGGCCTGTGCTTGGGAGAGAAACAGAGAGGTAAGTACATAGCATTCACCAGGGGGGGAGCGCCTAACACCATATAACAATTACAGCACGGAAACAGGCCATCTCGGCCCTAGAAGTCTGTGCCGAACAATTATTTCGCTGGAGAACGCTACCCGACCCGTGGAGCTGGAGAACACCGTGGAGCTGGAGAACACCACCCGACCCGTGGAGCTGGAGACCGCTACCCGACCCGTGGAGCTCACCTGACCCTCGCAGCTGGAGAACACCACCCGACCCGTGGAGCTGGAGAACACCGCGGAGCTGGAGACCGCCACCCTACCCGCTGGGCTGGAGAACGCCAGGTGAGCCCCGGGGCTGGAGACCATCAGCAGAGCCGTGGGGCTGGAGCTGCAGAACACCAGCGCGCACCAAGCCTGCTCGGCCGACCAGAAGCACCAACAGATGGCGACGCATACGAAATCACCGCCGGGGACGCAGAGGTGGGTTAAAGGCTAGGTTAGAGCTAGCCCCACACAGGCCAGGTTAGAGCTAGACCCACACAGGCCAGGTTAGAGCTAGCCCCACACAGGGTAGGTTAGAGCTAGCCCCACACAGGCCAGGTTAGAGCTAGCCCCACACAGGGTAGGTTAGAGCTAGCCCCACACAGGCCAGGTTAGAGCTAGCCCCACACAGGCCAGGTTAGAGCTAGACCCACACAGGCCAGGTTAGAGCTAGCCCCACACAGGCCAGGTTAGAGCTAGCCCCACACAGGGTAGGTTAGAGCTAGCCCCACACAAGCCAGGTTAGAGCTAGCCCCACACAGGCTAGGTTAGAGCTAGCCCCACACAGGGTAGGTTAGAGCTAGCCCCACACAGGCCAGGTTAGAGCTAGACCCACACAGGCCAGGTTAGAGCTAGCCCCACACAGGCCAGGTTAGAGCTAGCCCCACACAGGGTAGGTTAGAGCTAGCCCCACACAAGCCAGGTTAGAGCTAGCCCCACACAGGCTAGGTTAGAGCTAGCCCCACACAGGCCAGGTTAGAGCTAGCCCCACACAGGGTAGGTTAGAGCTAGCCCCACACAGGCCAGGTTAGAGCTAGCCCCACACAGGCCAGGTTAGAGCTAGCCCCACACAGGCCAGGTTAGAGCTAGCCCCACACAGGGTAGGTTAGAGCTAGCCCCACACAAGCCAGGTTAGAGCTAGCCCCACACAGGCTAGGTTAGAGCTAGCCCCACACAGGGTAGGTTAGAGCTAGCCCCACACAGGCTAGGTTAGAGCTAGCCCCACACAGGCCAGGTTAGAGCTAGCCCCACACAGGGTAGGTTAGAGCTAGCCCCACACAGGCCAGGTTAGAGCTAGCCCCACACAGGCCAGGTTAGAGCTAGTCCCACACAGGCCAGGTTAGAGCTAGACCCACACAGGCCAGGTTAGAGCTAGCCCCACACAGGCTAGGTTAGAGCTAGCCCCACACAGGCCAGGTTAGAGCTAGCCCCACACAGGCTAGGTTAGAGCTAGCCCCACACAGGGTAGGTTAGAGCTAGCCCCACACAGGCCAGGTTAGAGCTAGTCCCACACAGGCCAGGTTAGAGCTAGCCCCACACAGGCCAGGTTAGAGCTAGCCCCACACAGGGTAGGTTAGAGCTAGCCCCACACAGGGTAGGTTAGAGCTAGCCCCACACAGGCTAGGTTAGAGCTAGCCCCACACAGGCCAGGTTAGAGCTAGCCCCACACAGGCCAGGTTAGAGCTAGCCCCACACAGGCCAGGTTAGAGCTAGCCCCACACAGGCCAGGTTAGAGCTAGCCCCACACAGGCTAGGTTAGAGCTAGCCCCACACAGGCCAGGTTAGAGCTAGCCCCACACAGGCTAGGTTAGAGCTAGCCCCACACAGGCCAGGTTAGAGCTAGCCCCACACAGGCCAGGTTAGAGCTAGCCCCACACAAGCCAGGTTAGAGCTAGCCCCACACAGGGTAGGTTAGAGCTAGCCCCACACAGGCTAGGTTAGAGCTAGTCCCACACAGGGTAGGTTAGAGCTAGCCCCACACAGGCTAGGTTAGAGCTAGTCCCACACAGGGTAGGTTAGAGCTAGCCCCACACAGGCCAGGTTAGAGCTAGACCCACACAGGCCAGGTTAGAGCTAGCCCCACACAGGGTAGGTTAGAGCTAGCCCCACACAGGGTAGGTTAGAGCTAGCCCCACACAAGCCAGGTTAGAGCTAGCCCCACACAGGCCAGGTTAGAGCTAGCCCCACACAGGCCAGGTTAGAGCTCGCCCCACACAGGCCAGGTTAGAGCTAGCCCCACACAGGCCAGGTTAGAGCTAGACCCACACAGGCCAGGTTAGAGCTAGCCCCACACAGGCCAGGTTAGAGCTAGCCCCACACAAGCCAGGTTAGAGCTAGCCCCACACAGGCCAGGTTAGAGCTAGACCCACACAGGCCAGGTTAGAGCTAGCCCCACACAGGGTAGGTTAGAGCTAGCCCCACACAGGCCAGGTTAGAGCTAGCCCCACACAAGCCAGGTTAGAGCTAGACCCACACAGGCTAGGTTAGAGCTAGCCCCACACAGGCCAGGTTAGAGCTAGCCCCACACAGGCCAGGTTAGAGCTAGCCCCACACAAGCCAGGTTAGAGCTAGCCCCACACAAGCCAGGTTAGAGCTAGCCCCACACAGGGTAGGTTAGAGCTAGCCCCACACAGGCTAGGTTAGAACTAGCCCCACACAGGGTAGGTTAGAGCTAGCCCCACACAGGCCAGGTTAGAGCTAGCCCCACACAAGCCAGGTTAGAGCTAGCCCCACACAGGGTAGGTTAGAGCTAGTCCCACACAGGCCAGGTTAGAGCTAGCCCCACACAGGGTAGGTTAGAGCTAGTCCCACACAGGGTAGGTTAGAGCTAGTCCCACACAGGCCAGGTTAGAGCTAGCCCCACACAGGGTAGGTTAGAGCTAGCCCCACACAGGCCAGGTTAGAGCTAGCCCCACACAGGGTAGGTTAGAGCTAGCCCCACACAGGCCAGGTTAGAGCTAACCCTACACAGGCTAGGTTAGAGCTAGCCCCACACAAGCCAGGTTAGAGCTAGCCCCACACAGGGTAGGTTAGAGCTAGCCCTACACAGGCTAGGTTAGAGCTAGCCCCACACAAGCCAGGTTAGAGCTAGCCCCACACAGGGTAGGTTAGAGCTAGCCCCACACAGGCCAGGTTAGAGCTAGCCCCACACAGGGTAGGTTAGAGCTAGCCCCACACAAGCCAGGTTAGAGCTAGCCCCACACAAGCCAGGTTAGAGCTAGCCCCACACAGGGTAGGTTAGAGCTAGCCCCACACAGGCCAGGTTAGAGCTAGCCCCACACAGGGTAGGTTAGAGCTAGCCCCACACAGGCCAGGTTAGAGCTAGCCCCACACAGGGTAGGTTAGAGCTAGCCCCACACAGGCCAGGTTAGAGCTAGCCCCACACAAGCCAGGTTAGAGCTAGCCCCACACAGGCCAGGTTAGAGCTAGCCCCACACAGGCCAGGTTAGAGCTAGCCCCACACAGGGTAGGTTAGAGCTAGCCCCACACAGGCCAGGTTAGAGCTAGCCCCACACAGGCCAGGTTAGAGCTAGACCCACACAGGCCAGGTTAGAGCTAGCCCCACACAGGGTAGGTTAGAACTAGCCCCACACAGGGTAGCGATTCCTAGCCTTTTCCTCGCCAACGTGCGCTCACTGGCAAACAAAATGGACGAACTCCGGCTAAGGATCACCTCCCACAACTGGATCAAGGACTGCAACATCCTGATCTTCACGAACACTTGGCTCAACACTGACGTTCCTGACAGCGCCATCCAGCTATCGGGGTGTCATTTACTCCGAGCGGACAGGACATCAGACCCCGGTAAGACCAGAGGTGGGGGTCTGTGCATTTATGTAAATAAAGCATGGTGCACGGACTCCACCATCATCGAGAGTCACTGCTCAGCTAACCTAGAGTTCCTCTTGGTTAGATGTAGACCGTTCTATCTGCCAAGAGAGTTTACCTCCACTGTTGTGACTGCAGCCTGTATCCCTCCTGATGCTAATGCTAAGCTTGCAATGAAAGAGCTGCATACTGCCAATAGCAATCAACAGACGCACAACCCCGAGGCAGCCTTCATTGTTGCGGGTGACTTCAATCACTCTAACCTGAAGACTGTACTCCCCAAATTCCACCAACATGTCTCCTTCCCCACTAGAGTAGACAAGACACTGGACAAAGTCTACACCAACATGGCTGAAGCTTACAAAGCCATCCCCCTCCCCCACCTTGGTCAGTCTGATCACGTCTCATTGTTCCTGCTCCCTAAGTACTCCCCACTCATCAGACGGGTTAAACCAACTGTGAGGACAGTTAAAGTCTGGTCAGAGGAAGCGGACTTCACACTTCAGCAGTGTTTTGGAAACACTGACTGGAAGGCGTTTGCAGCCCAGGCCACCCTTGACTCCCACACGGACATTGATTCCTACACATCCTCTGTTCTGGACTTTATAAATTGTATTGTATTCAAATTTATTGTCATTGTCTCAGTTGTCATAAACACCACCATCAATAGTGTCACCTCCCTCAAACAGGTGACCATATTCCCGAATCAGAAGCCATGGATGAACAGCGAGGTCAGGCTGCTGCTGAAAGCACGGGACACCGCTTTCAGGTCAGGCGATGCCCGAGCCTACAGTTCATCCAGGGCTAACCTGAAGAGAGGCATCAAGAAGGCCAAGCACTGCCATAAGCTCAGGATTGAGGAGCACTTCAACAACAACTCCGACCCCCGACGCATGTGGCAAGGCATCCAGGCCATCACAGACTACAGACCCACCAACACCACCCCCACATCCAGCGACGCCTCCTTCCTTGAGGAGCTTAATCACTTCTATGGCCGCTTCGACAGGGACAATCTAGAGACAGCCATCAAGGCTGTGCTCCCTGCCGATCACCAACCCCTCACACTCACCCCCTACGACGTATACGTGGCACTGTGTAGGACTAATGCACGTAAAGCTGCTGGCCCTGACGGCATCCCCGGGCGCGTGCTCAGGGCCTGTGCTGCGCAGCTGACAGACGTCTGGACTGACATCTTCAACCTGTCACTTGCCCAAGCAGTTGTCCCCACGTGCCTTAAAACTACCTCCATCGTGCCAGTGCCAAAACACTCCACTGCGGCGAGCCTCAACGACTTCCGCCCAGTTGCACTTACCCCCATCATCACCAAGTGCTTCAAGAGGCTGGTCCTGGCACACCTCAAAAGCTGCCTACCCCCCACACTGGACCCCTATCAGTTCGCCTACCGCAAGAACAGGAGTACGGAGGATGCCATCTCAACGGCACTTCACTCCGCCCTCTCCCACCTCGACAACAGAGACACTTACGTAAGAATGCTGTTCATCGATTACAGCTCAGCATTCAACACCATTATACCATCAAAACTGATCACCAAACTCGGTAGCCTGGGCATTGACCCCTCCCTCTGCAACTGGATACTGGACTTTCTAACCAACAGACCCCAGTCTGTTAGGTTAGACAAGCACACCTCTTCAACCCTCACCCTGAACACCGGCGTTCCACAGGGCTGTGTGCTGAGCCCCCTCCTCTACTCCCTCTTCACCTATGACTGCACACCTGTACATGGTACTAACACCATCATCAAGTATGCAGATGATACAACGGTGATTGGCCTCATCAGCAACAACGATGAGTCGGCCTACAGGGAGGAGGTCCAGCACTTAGCAGCATGGTGCGCTGACAACAACCTGGCCCTTAACTCCAAGAAGACCAAGGAGCTCATTGTAGACTTCAGGAAGTCCAGGGGCGGCACGCCCACCCCCACCCCCATCCACATTAACGGGACGGAGGTGGAACGTGTTTCTAGCTTCAGGTTCCTGGGAGTCAACATCTCCAATGACCTCTCTTGGACCCACAATACCTCAACTCTGGTCAAGAAGGCTCACCAGCGTCTCTTCTTCCTGAGGAGACTGAAGAAGGTCCATCTGTCTCCTCAGATCCTGGTGAACTTCTACCGCTGCACCATCGAGAGCATCCTTACCAACTGTATCACAGTATGGTATGGCAACTGCTCTGTCTCCGACCGGAAGGCATTGCAGAGGGTGGTGAAAACTGCCCAATGCATCACCGGTTCCTCGCTCCCCTCCATTGAGTCTGTCCAAAGCAAGCGTTGTCTGCGGAGGGCGCTCAGCATCGCCAAGGACTGCTCTCACCCCAACCACGGACTGTTTACCCTCCTACCATCCGGGAGGCGCTACAGGTCTCTCCGTTGCCGAACCAGCTTGTGCATGTGCAGGCGGCTGTCACTCTACTCAACAACGTACCTCGGTGACTGTCAATCACCCCCACCCCCCGGACACTTATTATTATTTATTCAAATCATTTGCTATGTCGCTCTTCCAGGGAGATGCTAAATGCATTTTTGTTGTCTCTGTACTGTACACTGACAATGACAATTAAAGTTGAATCTGAATCTGAAATCTGATTTTCCCTTAGTCCCACCTGCCTGCACTCATACCATAACCCTCCATTCCCTTCTCATCCATATGCCTATCCAATTTATTTTTAAATGATACCAACGAACCTGCCTCCACCACTTCCACTGGAAGCTCATTCCACACCGCTACCACTCTCTGAGTAAAGAAGTTCCCCAGTTACTTTTGAGGAATGGACCAAAGTCCTGGAGGCTTGGTTCACTTCAGAAGAGAAGAAAAGAGTATTGTTCCTTACGGGTTTAGGAAGCAAGGGTTATCACACCCTACGTGCGTTGCTGCAGCCAGCAAAGCCCGCTAGTAAAATGTACGAGGAATGTAAGGAGGTGTTAATTGTTCATTTCTCACCAAAACCAACAGAAATAGTGCAAAGATACAGATTCTATACATGCACACAAGCAAATAGAAACATAGAAACCAAAGATTATAGAGGAGCTCCTCTATACTCTTTGATAGAAACTAAGTGCAGGAGGAGGCCATTCGGCCCTTCGAGCCAGCACTGCCATTCAGTGTGATCATGGCTGATCATCCCCAATCAAAAAGTGTTTTCTCACCTCAGTCTTAAATGACCTCCCCTTTATTCTAAGACTGTGGCCCTGGTTCTGGACTCGCCGAACATTGGGAACATTTTTCCTGCATCTAGCTTGTCCAGACCTTTGATAATGTTATATGTTTCTATAAGATACCCCCTCATCCTTCTAAACTCCAGTGAATACAAGCTTAGTCTTTTCAATCTCTCCTCATATGATAGTCCCGCCATCCCAGGGATCAATCTCGTGAACCTACGCTGCACTGTCTCAATCACAAAGATGTCCTTCCTCAAATTAGGAGACCAAAACTGTACACAATACTCCAGATGTGGACTCACCAGAGCCCTATACAACTGCAGAAGAACCTCTCTACTCCTATACTGAAATCCTCTTGTTATGAAGGTCAACATTCCATTAGCTTTCTTCATTGCCTGCTGTACATGTAAGCCAACTTTCAGTGACCGATGTACAAGGACGTCCAGGTCTCGCTGCACCTCCCCCTTACCTAACCTAACCCCATTGAGATAATAATCTGCCCCCTTGTTTTTGCTGCCAAAGTGGATAACCTCACATTTATCTATATTATAATGCATCTGCCACGCAACTGCCCACTCACTCAACCTGTCCAGGTCACCCTGCAACCTCCTAACATCCTCTTCACAGCTCACACTGTCATCCGCAAACTTGCTAGTGTTGCTCCTAATTCCCTCTTCCAAATCATTAATATATATGGTAAACAGTTGCGGCCCCAACCGAGCCTTGCGGCACTCCACTCGCCACTGCCTGCCATTTTGAAAAGGACCCGTTCACTCCTACTCTTTGCTTCCGGTCTGCCAACCAATGTTCTATCCATGTCAACACCCTACTCCCAATACCATGTGCTCTAATTTTAGTCACCAGTCTCCCGTGCAGGACCTTATCAAAGGCTTTCTGAAAGTCTAGATGCACTACATCCACTGGCTCCCCTTCATCCATTTTACTTGTCACATCCTCAAACAATTCCAGAAGATTAGTCAAGCATGATTTCCCTTTCATAAATCCATGTTGACTTGGACTAATCCTTTTACTGCTATCCAAATGCCCATTGTTACCTCTTTAATAATTGACTCCAGCATCGTTCCCATCACCGGTCAGGCTAACAGGTCTGTAATTCCCCGTTTTATCTCTCGCTCCTTTCTTGAAAAGTGGGATAACATTAGCAATCCACAGGAATTGATCCTGAATCTTTGGACATTGGAAAATGATCACCAATGCGTCCACTATTTCTAGAGCCACCTCCCTGAGGACCCTGGGATGCAGACCATCAGGCCCAGGGGATTTATCATCCTTCAATCCCATTAGCCTATCCAATATTATTTCTCGCCTAATGAACATTTCTTTCAGTTCCTCTACCCGCTTAGATCCTCTGTCCTCCAGTACATCTGGGAGATTGTTTGTGTCTTCCTTAGTGAAGACAGATCTGAAGTACCTATTCAACTCTTCTGCCATTTCCTTGTTGCCCATAATAATTCCACCCGTGTCTGCCTTCAAGGGACCCACATTTGACTTTGTTACTCTTTTTCCCTTGACATATCTAAAGAAGCTTTTACTGTCCTTCTTTATATTCCTGGCCAGCTTCCCTTCATACTTCATCTTTTCAGCCCGTATTGTCTGCATTGTCTCCTTCTATTGTCCTATGAAAGTTTCCCAATCCTCTGGCTTCCGGCTACGTTTTTCTAGTTATGAAATGAGAATAGTTATGAAACTATTCTCTATATACTTGTTTTTAAAGAAGTTCCAAAAGTTGTTCTTCTTCTGCTAGTGACAGACCTTTTGGCACTGATTGATTGATGTTACATGGGGATCTTTGTCCCCATTCCCCTTGATTCCGTTAGCCCTAAGAGCTAAATCTAACTCTCTCTTGAAAACATCAAGAGATCCAGCCTCTGAGGCAGAGAATTCCACAGATTCACAACTGTCTGGGTGAAAACGTTTTTCCCCATCTCAGTCCTAAATGGCCGACCCCTTATTCTTAAACTGTGTGACCCCTGGTCTGGACTCCCCCAACATCAGGATCTATGTTGCTGCATCTAAATTGTCCGATCGCTTGAGAATTTGATATGTTTCTATAAGAATCCCTCTCATCCTAAATTCTAGAGAATACAAGCCCAGTCGACACACTTCCCTTCTTCCCCTCTCCCTCTCACCCGCTCCCTCTCCCCCTCTCCCCCACTCCCCCCCTCACACGGTGGCGCAGCGGTAGAGTTGCTGCCTTACAGCGCTAGCGGCGCCAGAGACCTGGGTTCGATCCCGACTACGGGTGCTGTCTGTACGGAGTTTGCACGTGCTCCCCGTGACTGCGCGGGTTTTCCCAGAGATCTTCGGTTTTCTCCCACACTCCAAAGATGTACAGGTTTGCAGGTTAATTGGCTTGATATAAGTGTAAAATGTCCCTAGTTGGTGTAGGATAGTGTTAGTGTGCGGGCGATCGCTGGTCGGCACGGACTCGGTGGGCCGAAGGGCCTGTTTCCGCATTGTATCTCTTTATGTAATTGATAGGGGAGAGAGGAGAGAGGAGAGGGGAGAGGAGAGAGGGGGATGGAAAGAGGGTGATGGAGAGAGTGAGAGGGGAGGGGATTAGTTGAGGGCAGCTGGGGGCTCCTCCTCCCCCCTCTCTCCCCCTCACCCTCTCTTCCCCCCCCTCTGCGCCTCGCCCCCGCCTTCACCTCGCGCACTCCTCCGCCTCCTCAGCCCGATAGGAAAAAGAGAGGAGCCCTCCCAACTTCTCATCCTCCTCTTTCTCTCACGTCCACACCCCTCCTCCTCTTTCTCTCACTTCAATACTTTCATCTCCTCTACCTCTCCCTCTCTCCCCCCTTCCATCTCTCCACTCCCTCTCCTCATCCCTCTACCTTTCTGTCACTTCCACATCTTACCTCATTCTCTTTCCCTCTCTCCCCTCCTCTAGGCCCATAGGCCTTGGGCTTCAGGCCTTGCGTGGGGGGGAGGAGAGGGGCAACTAGGCCCTGGGACTCAGACCTTGCTTGTGGGGAGGAGAGGGGTGTTTGGGGACGAGAGGGGCAACTAGGCCTTGGGGGGGGGGGGGGCAGAGGAGAAGGGTGACTAGGCCCCAGACTTCAAGCCTTGCATGTGGGGGGGAGAGATCATTGGTTGGCACGGACTCAGAGGGTCGAAGGGCCTGTTTCTGTGCTGTATCTCTGAATTAACTAGTGTGTGAATGGGCGATCACTGGTTGGCACGGACCCGGTGGGTCGAAGGGCCTGTTTCCGCACTCTATCTCCAAACTAAACTAGTGTGCATACACCGCAGCGCCGTCTCCATCTCCTGATTCTTCTTTTCAGTTTGGCCGTTGGACTGGGGATGAAATCTGGACGTCAGACTCACGGTGGCCCCCACAAGCGTGCAGAACTCCCTCCAGAACACAGAGGCAAACTGGGGTCCCCGGTCGGAGACCACATCGACGGGGAGACCATGGAGCCTGAAGATGTGGAGTAACATGAGCTCGGCAGTTTCCTTGGCTGACGGAAGCTTGGGCAGGGGCAACAGTGAGCCATCTTGCTAAATCTATCGACCACGGTCAGGATGGTGGTGTGACCACTGGATGGGGGCAGGCCGGTAACGAAGTCCAGGGAGATGTGGGACCATGGTCGATGGGGTACAGGCAGTGGAAGCAGATGACTCGCAGGAGCTTGGTGTGAGACCTTGTGCTGGTTGCAAACGGGACAGGCGTTGACAAACTCCCGAGTGTCCTCCTCCAGCGATGCCCACCAGAACCTCCGTAGCACCATCTCCTTGGTCCGCTGAATGCCGGGATGACAGGTGAGTCGAGAGCTGTGGACCCACTGAAGGACGTCGGACCGCAGGGCAGAAACCACAAACAGGCGATCAGGAGGGCATGCGCTGGGCCCCGGCTGGTTCTCCAAGGCCGCCTTGACCCTCTCCTCCACTTCCCAGGTGAGGGAGGTAACCCTGTGCGAGGACGGGAGGATGGTCTTGGGGCCAGAGGCAGGCTCCTCCTTCTCCAAGAACTGTCGAGAGAGGGCATCGGGCTTCACGTTGCGGGACCCAGGTCGGTAGGAGAGGGAGAAGTTGAAGCGGGTGAGGAAGAGAGACCAGCGGGCCTGACGAGAGTTGAGCCTCTTGGCTGACTGGAGGTATTCAAGGTTCTTGTGGTCAGTCCAAACCAAGAAAGGCTGCTCGGTTCCCTCCAGCCAGTGACGCCATTCCTCCAACGCCAACTTAACCGCCAACAGTTCTCGGTTGCCAATGTCATAATTCCTCTCAGCAGGGGTCAGGCGTCGGGAGAAGAAGGCGCATGGATGGAGCTTCTGGTGCCCGGCAGCCCGCTGGGACAGAACAGCTCCCACCCCCACGTCGGAGGCGTCCACCTCCACCACGAACTGTCTCTCTGAGTCCGGAACTTGGAGGATGGGGGCCGATGTAAACCGTGTCTTGAGTGTCTGAAAAGCTTCGTCGGCCGCGGCAGACCACCGGAACGGAACCTTGGAGGAGGTGAGTGCCGTGAGGGGTGCGGCCACAGTACTGTAGCCACGGATGAACCGTCTGTAAAAATTGGCGAACCCCAGGAACCTTTGGAGCTGCTTGCGGGAGTCAGGAACAGGCCAGGTGGTGACAGCAGAGACCTTGGCGGGGTCCATCTTGATGTTCCCTTGGCCAACGATGTATCCTAGGAAGTAGACTGACGGGGAGTGAAACTCGCACTTCTCAGCTTTAACGAAGAGCGAGTTCTCCAGGAGCCGATGTAGAACTGCCTGGACGTGGTGTACGTGTTCCTCCTTGGTCCGTGAAAAGACGAAGATGTCATCAAGATAGACGAACACGTACTTGTTCAACATGTCTCTGAGAACGTCATTGACCAAAGCCTGGAAGACGGCCGGTGCATTGGTGAGGCCAAAGGGCATCACCAGGTATTCATAATGTCCCGTGGGAGTGTTGAAGGCGGTCTTCCACTCATTTCCCTCGTTGATGCGGACCAAGTGGTAGGCGTTGCGTAGATCCAACTTCGAAAAGATGGTGGCCCCCTCCAGGAGCTCGAAAGCAGAGGAGATGAGTGGGAGAGGGTATCGATTCTTCACCGTGATGCCGTTGAGCCCCCGGTAATCTATGCAGGGATGCAGAGATTTGTCCTTCTTCTCCACGAAGCAGAACCCAGCCCCAGCAGGAGACGAGGAGGGACGGATGAGACCAGCAGCCAAGGAGTCGTTTATGTATTTCTCCATGGCGCCTCTCTCAGGGGCGGACAGGGAGTAAAAGCGACCCCTAGGAGGAGCGGAACCAGGCAGGAGGTCTATGGCGCAGTCATAGGGCCGATGAGGAGGAAGGGAGGTGGCCCTAGACTTGCTAAAAACCTCCCCAAAGTCATGGTACTCGGCTGGGACCCCCGTCAGATCTGGAGCAGACCTGGAGCAGGTGGCCGGTTGAGGAGCTGAGGCTTGCTTCAGGCACACTTGGTGGCAGGAAGGGCTCCAACCCAAGATGACCCCCGTCCACCAGTCGATGTTGGGGTTGTGTCGCCGAAGCCAGGGGTAACCCAGGATGAGGGGAAGACGGGGAGACTGCAGGATGTGGAGCTGGATGGTCTCATGCTGATTACCAGACAGGAGCATGCGCACTGGGACCGTCTGGTGAGAAACAGTCCCCAGGAGATGGCCGTCGAGGGCGTTGGCGGGAACAGGTTCAGGCAGGGGAACACAACTGATGCCTAGCTGGCGGGCTAGTTCCTTGTCCATAAGATTAATGTCACAACCAGAGTCTATGAAGGTGGCGAGGGTGTGAGAACCATCAGACAACAGCAGACGGGCATGACAAAGAGGGCGTCGGGCAGAGGAAAGTTCAGAGGTTCGACTCACCAGTAATTCCTCCGCTACTGGTGAGTCTGGCCTTTTACTGGACACTTGGAGATGTAATGACCCGCCAGGCCACAGTAGAGACAGAGGTTCCCCCGACGCCGACGTTCCCGTTCCTCGGGGGTGAGACTGGTGCTACCCACCTACATGGGTTCGGGTTGCCTCGACGGTTGCCCCGACGAGGGTAGTCCAGTCTCCGGAGGAAAACGAGCTTGGGTGGATAGCTGGCGGTCCGCCTGTCCCTGTCACCTCTCCCGACGTCTCGCCAGGATGCGTCGGTCCAGACGGGTCGTTAGCTCGATAAGCCCATCCAGAGAAGAAGGAAGGTCGTGGGACACCAACTCATCCTTGATATAGTCATTCAAGCCCAGCAAGAAAGCGTCACACTGGGCCGGGGCGTTCCAATCACTCTGACGGGCCCTGGTGCGAAAGTCGATGGCGAAGTCAGCGACGCTCTGGTTCCGCTGGCTCAACCCCAGCAGACTTCCCGCAGCGTCCGGACCCATCGAAACCTCACCGAATACCTTGCGAAGCTCCGCGGCGAAGGCCTGGAAAGAGGAGCAAGCCGGCGTGCATCGCTCCCATTCAGCCGTTCCATACAGCCGAGCTCTGCCAGTCAGGTGATTAATGGTAAACGCCACTCTCGCCGCTTCCTGGGCGAAGGTGTAGGGCTGTAGGGCGAAGAGAATGGAACAGTTCATGATGAATGGGTTGCAGCCCTCCGGGTCTCCAGCGTAGCGTTCCGGGGTTCCCACCCGGGGCTCAGGTGATGGTGCTGGCGGACTGGGAGCTGGTGCTGTTGGAGCCGGAGGCGAAGCATGGGGTGTAGCCTGGGCGAGGGTGGTCGTCAGCTGTTGGACCTGGGTGGGTAGTGCAACCAATGCTTGCTCTTGGTTTGACACAGCCTGTCGAACCTCGGAGTTGGAGGCAGTGAGCATAGCTTTGTGCTGCAGGAGCGTGTGCTCAATCCTCTCGAAGCGGTTTGACGGAGACGTTGTGTGCGCTGAGTCCATTGTTGGCCAGATTGTACTGTGACGGGTATAGCTTGGACCCAATAGCAGCACAGAATCAGGCAGGTATAGTTGGTAATGAACTTTATTACGATACTGTAACACAGAGTAGTAACACAGGAATGGGTACACCATACTCACACAGAGGCTCAGGATTGAGCGAGGGTTCCGAAGAGGGGCAGGCAGGTTCGAATCCGTGTAGGCAGTCGGGAAATCGCTGGAGAGTCTTGCATGAATGCTGAGAACAATCTGGCACTGTGTGAACGGTGAGGAGAGTCTATATACCGGGTTAATTGGTGATCAGAGGCAACTGAGTGCAACAGGTGAGGAGAGTTGGTCTGATGAGAGGGGAGTGGCAGGCAGGCAGGTGAGGAGAAGGAGGGACCGGTGGAAAAGTACTGGGAGGTGAAGTGGATGAGAATGAGGAGAGGGCAGACTGTGACAAGTATAGATAAATCATTTACACAATGGGAAAGAATAGGAATCAAAACGCTCGGAGACTTGTATGAATTTGGAAAATTACTATCATTCCAACAATTACAACTGAAATATAATTTGACAAATAATCAATATTTTAAATATTTTCAAATATGTGACTATCTGAAAAAATATACAAAAGACTATCGTAATATGCCTCCAGACTTACTGGACAAAGCAATGAAGACAAAGGCCGAATCAGCAAACTTAATATCATATATTTATATAACACTATTTTAAATATAGAAATACCTACAACTGACGGTATTAGAAGAGACTGGGAACAAGAACTAGCTATAAAAATTTCAAAAGAGAGCTGGAATAAACACTTACTATATGTGCATAAATGCTCGATTAACGTAAGACATACTCTAATTCAATTCAAAACATTACGTAGACTATACTATTCAAAAACCAAAATAATTAAACTTTTCCCTCACGTCTCACCCATTTGTGATAAATGCCAGTCCCAAGAAGCTACCATAGCGCACTCATTTGTTTTTTGTATAAAAATCCCAAAATTCTGGACCAAAATCTTTGAAATCTTCACAAAATTATTTAAAATAAAACTGATACCAAAAGCAGAATGGATTATCTTTGGAATAATGGAAGGTAGCTCTGAACTAAACGTGTTCCAAAATAATTTATTTAATTACGGGCTAATAACGGGAAAAAAGCTTATACTCAAATTCTGGAAAAACGCTCCTATACCAACAATAAAAATGTGGATTTCAAATATGTTTGAAACATTACACCTGGAAGATATGAGACTCCTCCTCGCAGGCAAAGCAGACCACTTCCAAAAGACGTGGTCTGCATTTATGGACTTACTACAAGTATAAGGTGCAATAGTAATTTAAAAAATAAATGGTGCCAGGATCTGGTAACGGGGGATGAAAAAAATGAAGTTGGTATATCCCTTTTTGCGTAGTTTTTTATAATAGAGCAATTGTTTCTCTTTCTTTCTTTCTTTTCTAGGGTCTATTTCTTAACTTTCTTCTCTAACTCTCTTTCTAATGGGCTTTCTTTTTCCCAACACTTTCTCGCACTATCACGACTCTTTCTCACTTTCCTTACTTCCTTTATTTCTATCTTTCTTAAAGCTCAAAAAATGAAGGGGTACAACAAATGTAATAAGATATATGTGGTGTGTATTACTGTAACTTATTGTACTTCTAATAAATAAATAAATAAATAAAAATTAATTAAAAAAAGAAATTGTTTAGATTTATAGAAATATCTTTCTTCTTGGTATGGGAAGTGTGTATCACTTGTGTGATCATTGTGTTATATACGTATCTTGTAGTTTGAGGAGTGGTCTTTGATAATCGGGCCTACTGGGGTTTTGCTGTGTTGAAATAAAATAAGCAAAGTTATACCACAGGCAAACAAAGGCTGTAAAGAGGCCAGGGAATGGAGATCATGTGACTGATGTTGTAAATCACCAGAAGGACTCAGATGATTGGTTACTAGCTTGTCATACCCTCTGTATCTGAAATAACTAATACCTATATAAATGCCATGAGTTTGTATCAAAGTTACTCCTCTCTGGACCCGCCCCAGAGCATCAGCTCTGTGTTGGAAGGTTCAAGAGACTAGTCTCAGCTGAATAAATAATTGATTTTAACAGCAACAAGTGTTTGAGTCAAGGTGACTTTAGATTGACAGAAGAACTCAGTTTAACAGGTGGCTCTAGAAATAGTGGACGCATTGGTGAACATTTTCCAATGTTCAATAGATTCAGGATCAGTTCCTGTGGATTGGAGAATAGCTAATGTTATCCCACTTTTCAAGAAAGGAGCGAGAGATAAAACGGGCAATTACAGACCAGTTAGCCTGACTTCGGTGATGGGAAAGATGCTGGAGTCAATTATTAAAGGGGTAATAATGGTGCATTTGGATAGCAGTAAAAGGATTAGTCCAAGTCAACATGTATTTATGAAAGGGAAATCATGCCTGACTAATCTTCTGGAATTTTTTGAGGATGTGACAAGTAAAATGGATGAAGGGGTGCCAGTGGATGTAGTGTATCTAGACTTTCAGAAAGCCTTTGATAAGGTCCCGCACGGGAGACTGGTGACTAAAATTAGAGCACATGGTATTGGGGGTAGGGCAATGACATGGATAGAAAATTGGTTGGCAGACCGGAAGCAAAGAGTAGGAGTCAACAGGTCCTTTTCAGAATAGCAGGCAGTGGCGAGTGGAGTACCGCAAGGCTCGGTGTTGGGACCGCAACTGTATACCATATATATTAATGATTTGGAAGAGGGAATTAGGAGCAACACTAGCAAGTTTGCAGTTGACACAAAGCTGGGTGGCAGTGTGAACTATAAAGAGGATGTTAGGAGGTTGCAGGGTGACCTGGACAGGTTGAGTGAGTGGGCAGATGCGTGGCAGATGCATTATAATATAGATTAATGTGAGATTATCCACTTTGGCTGCAAAAACAAGGGGACAGATTATTATCTCAATGGGGTTAGGTTAGGTAGGGGGGGGGGGGGGGGTGCAGCGAGACTTGGGTGTCCTTGTACACCGGTCACAGAAAGTTGGCGTGCAGGTACAGCAGGCAGTGAAGAAAGCTAATGGAATATTGGCCTTCATAACAAGAAGATTTCAGTATAGTAGTGTAGAGGTTCTTCTGCAGTTGTATAGGGATCTGGTGAGACCACATCTGGAGTATTGTGTACAGTTTTGGTCTCCTAATTTGAGGAAGGACATCCTTGTGATTGAGACAGTGCAGCGTAGGTTCACGAGATTGATCCCTGGGATGGCGGGACTGTCAAATGAGGAAGGATTGAAAAGACTAGGCTTGTATTCACTGGAGTTTAGGAGGATGAGGGGGCATCTTATAGAAACATATACAATTCTAAAAGGACTGGACAAGCTAGATGCAGGAAAAATGTTCCAGGAGCCACAGTCTTAGAATAAAGGGGAGGTAATTTAAGACTGAGGTGAGAAAAAAGTTTTTCACCCAGAGAGCTGTGAATTTATGGAATTCCTTACCGCAGAGGGCAGTGGAGGCCAAATCACTGGATGGATTTAAGAGAGAGTTAGATAGAGCTCTAGTGACTAGTGGAATCAAGGGATATGGGGAGAAGGCAGGCACGGGTTATTGATAGGGGACGATCAGCCATGATCACAATGAACGGCTCGAAGGGCCGAATGGCCTACTCCTGCACCTATTTTCTAACTATGTCTACGTAAAATAGTTGCAGGAGGAGGCCATTCGGCCCTACGTGCCAGCACCGCCATTCATTGAGATCATTGCTGATCGTCCCCAATCAATAACCCATGCCTGCCTTCTCCCCATATCCCTTGATTCCCTCGATAGCAAGGATGTCATTTCTCAAATTAGGAGACGAAAACTGCACACAATACTCCAGATGTGGTTTCACCTGGTCCCTGTACAACGGCAGAAGGATCTCTTTACTCCTGTACTCAAATCCTCTCGTTATGAAGGCCAACATGCCACTAGCTTTCTTCACAGTCTGCTTTCTTCACAGTCTTCACAGGGAAAATAGATTATGAAAGAAAACTGGCAGGGTACATAAAAACTGACTGCAAAGGTTTTTATATATATGTGAAGAGAAAATGATTAGTTAACAAACCTGTACGTCATTGGAGTGTGGGAGAAAACCGAAGATCTCAGAGAAAACCCACGCAGGTCACGGGGAGAACGTACAAACTCCGTATAGACAGCACCCATAAACGGGATGGAACCTGGGTCTCCGGCGTGCATTTGATGTAAGGCAGCAACTCTACCGCTGCACCACCATGACCATCTTTATCATGTGTTTATGACTGTTGGCAGATCAATTTCCCTCCTTGGATAGATAAAGTTCTATCGTATCGTAAGTCAGTATTTAATTGTTCATTTTGTGACATATGACAATAAAACACTCTTGACTCTTGACAGGTAAATGGATAGGATAGGTATGGAGCAAATGCAAGCAGGAGGAACTAGTGTAGATGGAGCATCTTGGTCAATGTGGGCAAGACAAAATGTGCAGGAACAGCAGATGCAGGTTGACACTGAAGACAGACACAAAATGCTGGAGAAACTCAGCGGGACAGGCAGATTACAACTCAGCGATATGAATATTGATTTCTCCAACTTCAAGTAACCCTTGCCTTCCCTCTCTCTCCATTCCTCCCCCACCCTAGTTCTCCCACTAGCTTCATTGTCCTGTGAAACGTCACCTATCCATGTTCTCCACAGATGCTGCCTGACCCGCTGAGTTACTCCAGAACTCTGTGAAACGTCACCTATCCATGTTCTCCACTGATGCTGCCTGACCCGTTGAGTTACTCCAGCACTGTGAAATGTCACTTATCCATGTTCTCCACAGATGCTGCCTGACTCGCTGAGTTACTCCAGCACTCTGTGAAACGTCACCTATCCATGTTCTCCAGAAATGCTGCCTGACCCATTGCGTTACTCCAAGTCCTCTGTGAAACGTCACCTATCCGTGTTTTCCACAGATGCTGCCTGACCCGTTGAGTTACTCCAGCACTCCGTGAAATGTCTTCTATCCATGTTATAACCATATAACCATATAACAATTACAGCACGGAAAACAGGCCATCTCGGCCCTGCAAGTCCGTGCCGAACACTTATTATCCCCCAGACCCATCTACCTGCACTCAGACCATAACACTCCATTCCTTTCCTGTCCATATACCTATCCAATTTATTTTTAAATTATAAAATCGAACCTGCCTCCACCACTTCCACAGGAAGCTCATTCCAAACAGCTACCACTCTCTGAGTAAAGAAGTTCTCCCTCATGTTACCCCTAAACTTCTGTCCCTTCTTTCTCAAGTCATGTCCTCTTTGAATCTTCCCTATTCTCAATGGAAAAAGCTTATCCACGTCAACTCTGTCTATCCCTCTCATCATTTTAAAGACCTCTATCAAGTCCCCCCTTAGCCTTCTGCACTCCAAATAATAAAGACCTAACTTGTTCAACCTTTCTCTGTAATTTAGTTACTGAAACCCAGGCAACATTCTAGTAAATCTCCTCTGTACTCTCTCTATTTTGTTAACATCCTTCCTATAATTAGGCGACCAAAATTGTACACCATACTCCAGAATTGGCCTCACCAATGCCTTGTACAATTTTAACATTACATCCCAACTTCTATACTCAATGCTCTGATTTATAAAGGCCAGCACACCAAAAGCTTTCTATACCACCATATCTACATGAGATTCCACCTTCAGGGAACTATGCACAGTTATTCCTAGATCCCTCTGTTCAACTGCATTCCTCAATTCGCTACCATTTACGTCCTATTTTGATTTGTCCTGCCAAGATATAGCACCTCACACTTATCAGCATTAAACTCCATCTGCCATCTTTCAGCCCACTCTTCCAAATGGCCTAAATCTCTCTAGACTTTGAAAATCTACTTCATTATCCACAACACCACCTATCTGAGTATCATCTGCATATTTACTAATCCAATTTATCACACCATCATCCAGATCATTGATGTACATGACAAACAACACTGGACCCAACACAGATCCCTGTGGTACCCCACTAGTCACCGGCCTCCAACCTGACAAACAGCCACCCACCATTACTCTCTGGCATCTCCCTTTCAGCCACTGTTGAATCCATCTTGCTACTCCACCATTAATACCAAACAATTGAACCTTCTTAACCAACCTTCCATGAGGAACCTTGTCAAAGGCCTTACTGAAGTCCATATAGACAACATCCAATGATTTACCCTCATCAATTTCCCGAGTAACCTTTTCAAAAAATTCAATAAGATTAGTCAAATATGACCTTCCAGGCACAAATCCATGTTGACTGTTCCTAATCAGTCCCTGTTTATCCAGATGCTTATATATATTATCTCTAAGTATCCTTTCCATTAATTTGCCCACCACTAACGTCAAACTAACAGGTCTATAATTGCTAGGTTTACGCTTAGAACCCTTTTTAAACAATGGAACAACATGCGCAGTACGCCAATCCTCCGGCACTATTCACACTTGTAATTACATTTGAAATATTTCTGTCATAACCCCTGCTATTTCTACACTAACTTCCCTCAATGTCCTAGGGAATATCCTGTCAGGACCTGAAGACTTATCCACTTTTATATTTTTCAAAAGTGTCAGTACTTCCTCTTCTTTGAATCTCACAGTTTCCATAGCTACTCTTCTTGTTTCCCTTGCCTCACATAATTCAATATCCTTCTCCAGAGATGTTCTCCAGAGATGCTCCCTAACATTTGTAATTTCAGGTCAGGTCAGGACCCTTCCGGTTTGAGTGGGCCTGTGGAGCAGAGGAGCCAAGACACGGGGGCGGGGGGGGGGGGGGGGGGGGGAATGTTGGAGACTGGAGACAGGATTGTCACTGGATGGATAGTATTCTCTCCCATAAAGAAAAGCTCAGAGGTGGCAGTAGAGCCCTACGTCCCTATGTTCCCAATGTAGGGGGAGTCCAGAACCAAAGGGTCACAGTTTAAGAAGAAGACCCGTTGAGTCACTCCACCTTTTATCTTGGTCTATTAACAGATTCAGATCTACCTTAGATCTTCTTTTGTAAGCCGGCTTGGCGCTCTCCTTTTTCACCGGCATTCTCGATACTCCTTTCTTGGTTTATTAATCCGCACAGTGAAGGTTAGAGTTTCGATCTCTAGTGGCTACTAGTTGTTTCAATGTCTGGCAGAATGGGTTTGGTGAACCCACTTCAAGTTGACGGATGGAATGGAGCCCGTCCGTCTCTCATGGTTACGGATGCAGTTCACTGTGAGGTCGCCGGCCAGGCACATTATGAGGTCACCTCTGATTATGATGGTTTACAAACTTGCGATCTTACGAATGGAAACCAGGCCCAGAAGGGAATAAACCACTTCACCATATGACCACTGGTCACAGTGGTTATAACCAACTGATCTCAAGTGTTAGATACAAGGAACTCAGTTCAATTGAGTTTATTGTCACGTGTACAGAGAAATGCTTTTTGTCGCATGTTAAAAACAGTCAGCAGAAAGACAATGCATGATTACAATTGAGCTATTTACAATGTATAGATACATGGTAAGGGAATAACGTTTAGTGCAAGGTAAAGCCAGCAAGGATAGTCCGAGGGTCACCAATGAGGTAGATAGTAGTTCAGAACTGCTCTCTGGTTGTGGTAGGATGATTCAGTTGCCTGATAACAGCTGGGAAAAAACTGTCCCTGAATCTGGAGGTGTACGTTTTCACACTTCTGTACCTTTCCTAATTTGAGGAAGGACATTCTTACTATTGAGGGAGTGCAGCGTAAGTTCACCAGGTCAATATCCGGGGTGACGGGACTTACGTATGATGAAAGAATGGGTCGACCGGGCTTGAATTCGCTAGAAATGAGAAGGATTAGAGGGGATCTTATAGAAACATATAAAATTCTTAAAGGAGTTAAGGCTAGATGCAGGAACAATGTTACCGATGTTGGGGGAGTCCAGAACCAGGGGTCACAGTTTAAGAATAACGGGTTAGGCCAATTAGGACTCAGAAGAGGGAAAACGTTTTCACGCAGAAAATCTGTAGAATTCTCTGCCATAGAAGGCAGTGGCGGGCAAATGACTGGATGTTTTCAAGAGAGTGTTAGATGTGGCTCTTAGGGCTAACAGAATCAAGGGATATGGGGAGATAGCAGGAATGGGGTATTGATTTTGGATGATCAGCCAAAATCATATTGAAAGGCGGTGCTGGTTCGAAGGGCCGAATGGCCTACTCCTGCACTTATTTTCTATGTTTCTACATCATGGTGAGTCCAGCACTCGTTGACGTCTGGTCCTGAAGAAGGGTCTTGTACCAAAACGTCACCCATCCATGTTCTCCAGAGATGTTGCCTGAACATGAAACTGTTGACAGTTCTAGAAATGAAATACGTTGATGAAACCCGAGTGATGGACAAGATAATGCTTCACAGGAGAAAGTTAAATCTGCATTGAATTAAACCCCACTTGTAGAAACTAAACTAAAGGACGATGTTTCCAAAAGTTATGAGTTTGATTCTATTACTCCAGAAGTGAAGGGCAGGTGGGATAGAGTCTAAGGCAATTACACCCTTTCATTTGATCAATACAGGGGATAAGGGGTTGTCTTAACCTACTTAGATCTGTCAAGAAATCAAAGGCAAACAATATTAAATCTCAAGTGTTTTCGTTTCGAGATACAGTGTGGCAACGGGCCCTTTGGCCCACCGAGTCCACGCCGACCAGCATTCACCTGTACACCCGCACTATCCTACACACTGGGGACTTTTTACCGAAGCCAATTAACCTACAAACCTGCACGTCTTTGGAATGTGGGAGGAAACCGGAGCACCCGTAGAAAACCCACGTGGGTCACGGGGAGAATGTACAAACTCTGCACAGACAGCACCTGGGTCACCGACGCTGTGAGGCAGCAACTCTACCGCTGCACCACCCTACCTTGTTGGGGAAAAATACTTAAAAAGCAGCAGAATATTTGTGACATTTACCAAATGACAGTTGTCTATAGTCAAAGTGTGTGTAGTTTGTTCCTGGCACGAAAATTCTTCTGCTTTATCAGTTTCACGCTTAACTCTATAAACCTAAAGACTCCATTGTTGGAATGCAATTCAATATTTGACAAATCTGAACACCTTAACAGACAGATATAAAGCACACAGAGGGATTACTGGAGTACATTTTCCCTTTGTAGTCCCTGAGAGATCAGTGACAGAGGGTTGTTCTGATGTTCTAAGCCATGCCAATCCAGATATGATTGAATGACGGAGAGGACTTGATGTGCCAAATGGAGAAGGAACATCTCATTGGGTTTTAAAGTTTGCAGAAGCTAACATACAACTTCCTTAGCATCAAGTGAATTGATCAGCATGGTGGCGCAGCGATAGACTAAGAGTTGCTGCCTTACAGTGCCAGAGACACGGGTTCGATCCTGACTACGCGTGCTTGTAATTTGTACCTTCTCCCTGTGACCCGCGTGCTCTGGTTTCCTTCGGGTGCTCTGGTTTCCTCCCACATTCTAGAGATGTGCCGGTTTGTAGTTTAACTGACGTCTGTAAATTGCCCCTAGTGTGAAGGATATAGGACTAGTGTACAGGTTGGCGTGGACTTGGTGGGCAGAAGGGCCTGTTTTCACTGCAGCCCTCTCAAACAAACTTGCCGTTACCTCGTTGGTCTCAGTTTAACATTGCTTGTGAAAGTCAGCAAAGTACAAGATTCTTTCTATAGCCCTCAGACCAGTGAGCCCATGTGTTCATATCTTTAACCAGTCAGTCAGAACCTTTTTTAGTTTAGTTTAGAGATACAGCACAGAATCAGGCCCTTCAGCCCACCAAGTCCACGTCAACCAGCGATACCCGTGCATTAAACTACCCCCCACACACTAGGGACAATTTACATTTATACCAAATTAACCTACAAACCTGCATGTGTTTGGATTGTGGGAGGAAACTGAAGATCTCGGAAAAATACCTGAAGCGTCAAGGGGAAAATGTACAAATCTGCACTGACAGCACCTGTAGTCAGGATCGAACCCGGGTCTCTGGCACTGCAAGCAGTGTAAGCCAGGAACTCTACTGCAGTGCCACCGTGCCTGCCCCTTTTTCCCAGAGCAGAGATGGAATACTAGAGGGCATAGCTTTAACGAGAGTGGGGAAAAGTTGTGTCTGTGTAAGACTGTCCTTACAGTCATCACAAGCGGGCTCTGCCCCTATTTGTATATTTTCTGGGAATCAGCCCGGTGGAATGTTGGCTGGAATAAAATACGACTTAAGGGGCTGTCCCACTACGGTGACCTAATTGGCGAGTTTCGTAGTGTTTGCCCTCAACTCATACTCGCAGCATGGTCGACACAAGGTCCTAGGAGGTCTTTGTACCTCTGCTTCATGCTTGCGAGTAGTCCCCGCATACTTGAGGCCTCAGCTAGGTCACGGTGTATTTCTCAACATGCTGAAAAATGCCCGCGAGTAAAAAAAGGTCGCCATGAAAAAAAATTAATATTTTTTTACTCGTAGCTTTAGTCGAACTAGGTCGTAGTAGGTTGGCATGTTATTCGTAGGTAATCGAGGGTAGACAAAGGTAATTGATGGTAGTCGAAGGTAGTCGTAGATAGTCTTCAACATTGTCAAAGAGGTCGAAGGAGGTCTTCTACATAGTTGAAGGAGGTCTTCAACATGACACTTTTTCAAACTCTCCTAAACTCTTCTAAACTCGCCAATTAGGTCACCGCAGTGGGACAGCCCCTTTACTGTCATGGGACAACATGAATCTGAATTGAGTTACTACTCATCAAACACTACAATACCCTCCCCTCTCCTCCACTCTCCTCTCCTCTCCCTGCTCTCTCCTCTCCTCTCCACTACTCTCTTCTCCCCCCCCTCTCCTCTCCTCTGCTCTCTTCTCTCCTCCCCTCTACACTGCTCTCCTCTCCTCTCTAATCCCCTCCTCTCTCCCCCTCCCACACCCTCTCTCTCCCCACCCCTCAAATCCAGCAGCAAAGATAACGGAAATATTGTGTAGGTAAGAAATTGTCTCCTCTCCTCTCCTCTCCTCTCCTCTCCTCTCCTCCCTTCCCCTCTCCTCTAGCCCCACCTCTCTGCTCCCTCTCCCTCTCCTCTCCCCCTCACATCTCCTCTCACCCCTCCCCTCGGCTCTTCTCTCCCCTCCCTTCTTCTCTCCCCTCCTCTCCTGTCTCCCATCCACCCGTCTCCCCCCTCTCCCTCTCAATCTCCCACCAGTAATACAGTGGTGGGAGATTGTCCCCTCTCCTCTCTCCTCCCCCCCATCTCCGCCCCTCTCTTCTCCCCTCCTATCCCCTCCTACCCGCTCCTCTCCCTATGGTACACATGCGCAGAGAGACTCAAGATGGTGATTTCAATACAAGAAGAATGTTAAGTACCTGTGTGTTCTGAGTCTTATTTAAGTCAGTTTCCAGCACAAATACATAACAATTTGGCGACGAGGATGTCGATTCCATTAGCAGGAACAGAATTGCGTTCGATTTGAGGTATTCTCAAGATCGAACATAAAGTTAAAGACAAGATATGTATTTGGCTCGCAAGAAGTTGGAACGGGAACACACGATCGCCATGCAACAGGCTGTGCTGTAGAGGGACAGCACAGCTAGAAGCTAGAAGCGGAGTCCAGAGACAGTCAAGTCAGAACGGTGAATTCATCGCAGCAAAAGCTGGACTTTATGAATTTACTGTATTGTTTATTGATAACTATAATTTAGAGGACATATGCGTGCATTGCATGTATGTGGCTGGAAGTATATTAGTATATTAGTATATTATTATTAGTATGTCCTCTGTCCTCCCAATTATTATATAAGTATATTATTATATTGGTATATTAGTATAAATCGATTAGTATAAGAGAATTATTGGTAGTGAATTTACTGGATAACTGCGATAACAGTGATATTGTAAAGGAATTAAAAGATGATGGCACATTGTGTATTTGAGTAGAAACAGTGTAACCATGTCTAATACAATAGTTGGGAATGTGCCTCAGCTAGACTCTGGTTATACTTTTAACCATATAACCATATAACAATTACAGCACGGAAACAGGCCATCTCGGCCCTACAAGTCCGTGCCGAACAATTATTTTCCCTTAGTCCCACCTGCCTGCACTCGTACCATAACCCTCCATTCCCTTCTCATCCATATGCCTATCCAATTTATTTTTAAATGATACCAACGAACCTGCCTCCACCACTTCCACTGGAAGCTCATTCCACACCGCTACCACTCTCTGAGTAAAGAAGTTCCCCAGTTACTTTTGAGGAATGGATCAAGGGCTTGGTTCACTTCAGAAGAGAAGAAAAGAGTATTGTTCCTTACGGGTTTAGGAAGCAAGGGTTATCACACCCTACGTGCGTTGCTGCAGCCAGCAAAGCCCGCTAGTAAAATGTACGAGGAATGTAAGGAGGTGTTAATTGTTCATTTCTCACCAAAACCAACAGAAATAGTGCAAAGATACAGATTCTATACATGCACACAAGCAAATAGAAACATAGAAACCAAAGATTATAGAGGAGCTCCTCTATACTCTTTGATAGAAACTAAGTGCAGGAGGAGGCCATTCGGCCCTTCGAGCCAGCACCGCCATTCAGTGTGATCATGGCTGATCATCCCCAATCAAAAAGTGTTTTCTCACCTCAGTCTTAAATGACCTCCCCTTTATTCTAAGACTGTGGCCCTGGTTCTGGACTCGCCGAACATTGGGAACATTTTTCCTGCATCTAGCTTGTCCAGTCCTTTTATAATTTTATATGTTTCTATAAGAACCCCCTCATCCTTCTAAACTCCAGTGAATACAAGCCTAGTCTTTTCAATCTCTCCTCATATGACAGTCCCGCCATGCCAGGGATCAATCTCGTGAACCAACGCTGCACTGTCTCAATCACAAAGATGTCCTTCCTCAAATTAGGAGACCAAAACTGTACACAATACTCCAGATGTGGACTCACCAGAGCCCTATACAACTGCAGAAGAACCTCTCTACTCCTATACTGAAATCCACTTGTTATGAAGGCCAACATTCCATTAGCTTTCTTCACTGCCTGCTGTACATGCACGCCAACTTTCAGTGACCGATGTACAAGGACGTCCAGGTCTCGCTGCACCTCCCCCTTACCTAACCTAACCCCATTGAGATAATAATCTGCCCCCTTGTTTTTGCTGCCAAAGTGTATAACCTCACATTTATCTATATTATAATGCATCTGCCACACATCTGCCCACTCACTCAACCTGTCCAGGTCACCCTGCAACCTCCTAACATCCTCTTCACAGCTCACACTGTCATCCGCAAACTTGCTAGTGTTGCTCCTAATTCCCTCTTCCAAATAATTAATATATATGGTAAACAGTTGCGGTCCCAACCGAGCCTTGCGGCACTCCACTCGCCACTGCCTGCCATTTTGAAAAGGACCCGTTCACTCCTACTCTTTGCTTCCGGTCTGCCAACCAATGTTCTATCCATGTCAACACCCTACTCCCAATACCATGTGCTCTAATTTTAGTCACCAGTCTCCCGTGCAGGACCTTATCAAAGGCTTTCTGAAAGTCTAGATGCACTACATCCACTGGCTCCCCTTCATCCATTTTACTTGTCACATCCTCAAACAATTCCAGAAGATTAGTCAAGCATGATTTCCCTTTCATAAATCCATGTTGACTTGGAATAATCCTTTTACTGTTATCCAAATGCCCATTGTTACCTCTTTAATAATTGACTCCAGCATCGTTCCCATCACCGGTCAGGCTAACTGGTCTGTAATTCCCCGTTTTCTCTATCGCTCCTTTCTTGAAAAGTGGGATAACATTAGCAATCCACAGGAACTGATCCTGAATCTTTGAACATTGGAAAATGATCACCAATGCGTCCACTATTTCTAGAGCCACCTCCCTGAGGACCCTGGGATGCAGACCATCAGGCCCAGGGGATTTATCATCCTTCAATCCCATTAGCCTATCCAATATTATTTCTCGCCTAATGAACATTTCTTTCAGTTCCTCTACCCGCTTAGATCCTCTGTCCTCCAGTACATCTGGGAGATTGTTTGTATCTTCCTTAGTGAAGACAGATCTGAAGTACCTATTCAACTCTTCAGCCATTTCCTTGTTGCCCATAATAATTTCACGCGTGTCTGCCTTCAAGGGACCCACATTTGACTTTGCTACTCTTTTTCCCTTAACATATCTAAAGAAGCTTTTACTGTCCTTCTTTATATTCCTGGCCAGCTTCCCTTCATACTTCATCTTTTCAGCCCGTATTGTCTGCATTGTCTCCTTCTATTGTCCTATGAAAGTTTCCCAATCCTCTGGCTTCCGGCTAAGTTTTTCTAGTTATGAAATGAGAATAGTTATGAAACTATTCTCTATATACTTGTTTTTTAAGAAGTTCCAAAAGTTGTTCTTCTTCTGTTAGTGACAGACCTTTTGGCACTGATTGATTGATGTTACATGGGGATCTTTGTCCCCATTCCCCTTGATTCCGTTAGCCCTAAGAGCTAAATCTAACTCTCTCTTGAAAACATCAAGAGATCCAGCCTCTGAGGCAGAGAATTCCACAGATTCACAACTGTCTGGGTGAAAACGTTTTTCCCCATCTCAGTCCTAAATGGCCGACCCCTTATTCTTAAACGGTGTGACCCCTGGTCTGGACTCCCCCAACATCAGGATCTATGTTGCTGCATCTAAATTGTCCGATCGCTTGAGAATTTGATATGTTTCTATAAGATTCCCTCTCATCCTAAATTCTAGAGAATACAAGCCCAGTCGACACACTTCCCCTCTCCCCCTCTCCCTCCCCCTCTCACCTGCTCCCTCTCCCCCTCTCCCCCCCTCTCTCCCACACACACGGTGGCGCAGCGGTAGAGTTGCTGCCTTACAGCGCTAGCGGCGCCAGAGACCTGGGTTCGATCCCGACTACAGGTGCTGTCTGTACGGAGTTTGCACGTGCTCCCCGTGACTGCGCGGGTTTTCCCAGAGATCTTCGGTTTTCTCCCACACTCCAAAGATGTACAGGTTTGCAGGTTAATTGGCTTGATATAAGTGTAAAATGTCCCTAGTTGGTGTAGGATAGTGTTAGTGTGCGGGCGATCGCTGGTCGGCACGGACTCGGTGGGCCGAAGGGCCTGTTTCCGCATTGTATCTCTTTATGTAATTGATAGGGGAGAGAGGAGAGAGGAGAGGGGAGAGGAGAGAGGGTGATGGAAAGAGGGTGATGGAGAGAGTGAGAGGGGAGGTGATTCGTTGAGGCAGCTGTCAGGTTCTCCTCCTCCCCCCTCTCTCCCCTCTCTCCCCTCCTCTCTACCCCCCTCTCTTCTCCTTTCTTCTCCCCTCCCTTTCTTCCCTTTCCCCATTCCCTCTCTCAACTCCCCCTCCCTCTTCTCATCCCTCCATCTTTCTCTCACTTCCACACCCCCTCTCTCCTTCTCTCCCCTCTTTCTCTCACTTCAATACTTTCATCTCCTCTTCCCTCTCCCTCTCTCCCCCTTCCATCTCTCCACTCCCTCTCCTCATCCCTCTATCTTTCTGTCACTTCCACATCTTACCTCATTCTCTTCCCTCTCTCCCCTCCTCTAGGCCCATAGGCCTTGGGCTTCAGGCCTTGCGTGGGGGGAGGAGAGGGGCAACTAGGCCCTGGGACTCAGACCTTGCTTGTGGGGAGGAGAGGGGTGTTTGGGGACGAGAGGGGCAACTAGGCCTTGGGGGGGGGGGGGGCAGAGGAGAAGGGTGACTAGGCCCCAGACTTCAAGCCTTGCATGTGGGGGGGAGAGGATCATTGGTTGGCACGGACTCAGAGGGTCGAAGGGCCTGTTTCTGTGCTGTATCTCTGAATTAACTAGTGTGTGAATGGGCGATCACTGGTTGGCACGGACCCGGTGGGTCGAAGGGCCTGTTTCCGCACTCTATCTCCAAACTAAACTAGTGTGCATACACCGCAGCGCCGTCTCCATCTCCTGATTCTTCTTTTCAGTTTGGCCGTTGGACTGGGGATGAAATCTGGACGTCAGACTCACGGTGGCCCCCACAAGCGTGCAGAACTCCCTCCAGA
The DNA here is from genome assembly GCF_010909765.2 of Amblyraja radiata. Taxonomy (NCBI): domain Eukaryota; kingdom Metazoa; phylum Chordata; class Chondrichthyes; order Rajiformes; family Rajidae; genus Amblyraja; species Amblyraja radiata. Next base: position 85,765 of record NW_022630538.1, on the reverse strand, counting down.
ACACAGAGGCAAACTGGGGTCCCCGGTCGGAGACCACATCGACGGGGAGACCATGGAGCCTGAAGATGTGGAGTAACATGAGCTCGGCAGTTTCCTTGGCTGACGGAAGCTTGGGCAGGGGCAACAGTGAGCCATCTTGCTAAATCTATCGACCACGGTTAGGATGGTGGTGTGACCACTAGATGGGGGCAGGCCGGTAACGAAGTCCAGGGAGATGTGGGACCATGGTCGATGGGGTACAGGCAGTGGAAGCAGATGACTCGCAGGAGCTTGGTGTGAGACCTTGTGCTGGTTGCAAACGGGACAGGCGTTGACAAACTCCCGAGTGTCCTCCTCCAGCGATGCCCACCAGAACCTCCGTAGCACGATCTCCTTGGCCCGCTGGGACAGAACAGCTCCCACCCCCACGTCGGAGGCGTCCACCTCCACCACGAACTGTCTCTCTGAGTCCGGAACTTGGAGGATGGGGGCCGATGTAAACCGTGTCTTGAGTGTCTGAAAAGCTTCGTCGGCCGCGGCAGACCACCGGAACGGAACCTTGGAGGAGGTGAGTGCCGTGAGGGGTGCGGCCACAGTACTGTAGCCACGGATGAACCGTCTGTAAAAATTGGCGAACCCCAGGAACCTTTGAAGCTGCTTGCGGGAGTCAGGAACAGGCCAGGTGGTGACAGCAGAGACCTTGCCGGGGTCCATCTTGATGTTCCCTTGGCCAACGATGTATCCTAGGAAGGAGACTGACGGGGAGTGAAACTCGCACTTCTCAGCTTTAACGAAGAGCGAGTTCTCCAGGAGCCGATGTAGCACTGCCTGGACGTGGTGTACGTGTTCCTCCTTGGTCCGTGAAAAGACGAGGATGTCATCAAGATAGACGAACACGTACTTGTTCAACATGTCTCTGAGAACGTCATTGACCAAAGCCTGGAAGACGGCCGGGGCATTGGTGAGGCCAAAGGGCATCACCAGGTATACATAATGTCCCGTGGGAGTGTTGAAGGCGGTCTTCCACTCATCTCCCTCTTTGATGCGGACCAAGTGGTAGGCGTTGCGTAGATCCAACTTCGAAAAGATGGTGGCCCCCTCCAGGAGCACGAAAGCAGAGGAGATGAGTGGGAGAGGGTAGCGATTCTTCACCGTGATGCCGTTGAGCCTCCGGTAATCTATGCAGGGACGCAGAGATTTGTCCTTCTCCACAAAGAAGAACCCAGCCCCAGCAGGAGACGAGGAGGGACGGATGAGACCAGCAGCCAAGGAGTCATTTATGTATTTCTCCATGGCGCCTCTCTCGGGGGCAGACAGGGAGTAAAAGCGACCCCTAGGAGGAGCGGAACCAAGCAGGAGGTCTATGGCGCAGTCATAGGGCCGATGAGGAGGAAGGGAGGTGGCCCTAGACTTGCTAAAAACCTCCCCAAAGTCATGGTACTCGGCTGGGACCCCCGTCAGATCTGGAGCAGTACTGGAGCAGGTGGCCGGTTGAGGAGCTGAGGCTTGCTTCAGGCACACTTGGTGGCAGGAAGGGCTCCAACCCAAGATGACCCCCGTCCTCCAGTCGATGTTGGGGTTGTGTCGCCGAAGCCAGGGGTAACCCAGGATGAGGGGAAGACAGGGAGACTGTGGAACTGGATGGTCTCATGGTGATTACCAGACAGGAGCATGCGCACTGGGACCGTCTGGTGAGAAACAGTCCCCAGGAGATGGCCGTCGAGGGTGTTGGCGGGAACAGGTTCAGGCAGGGGAACACAACTGATGCCTAGCTGGCGGGCTAGTTCCTTGTCCATAAGATTAATGTCACAACCAGAGTCTATGAAGGTGGCGAGGGTGTGAGAACCATCAGACAACAGCAGACGGTCATGACAAAGAGGGCGTCGGGCAGAGGAAAGTTCAGAGGTTCTACTCACCAGTAATTCCTCCGCTACTGGTGAGTCTGGCCTTTTACTGGACACTTGGAGATGTAATGACCCGCCAGGCCACAGTAGAGACAGAGGTTCCCCCGACGCCGACGTTCCCGTTCCTCGGGGGTGAGACTGGTGCGACCCACCTACATGGGTTCGGGTTGCCTCGATGGTTGCCCCGACGAGGGTAGTCCAGTCTCCGGAGGAAAACGAGCTTGGGTGGATAGCTGGCGGTCCGCCTGTCCCTGTCACCTCTCCTGACGTCTCGCCAGGATGCGTCGGTCCAGACGGGTCGTTAGCTCGATAAGCCCATCCAGAGAAGAAGGAAGGTCGTGGGACACCAACTCATCCTTGATATAGTCATTCAAGCCCAGCAAGAAAGTGTCACACTGGGCCGGGGCGTTCCAATCACTCTGACGGGCCCTGGTGCGAAAGTCGATGGCGAAGTCAGCGACGCTCTGGTTCCCCTGGCTCAACCCCAGCAGACTTCCCGCAGCGTCCGGACCCATCGAAACCTCACCGAACACCTTGCGAAGCTCCGCGGCGAAGGCCTGGAAAGAGGAGCAAGCCGGCGTGCGTCGTTCCCATTCAGCCGTTCCCTACAGCCGAGCTCTGCCAGTCAGGTGATTAATGGTAAACGCCACTCTCGCCGCTTCCTGGGCGAAGGTGTATGGCTGTAGGGCGAAGAGAATGGAACAGTTCGTGATGAATGGGTTGCAGCCCTCCGGGTCTCCAGCGTAGCGCTCCGGGGTTCCCACCCGGGGCTCAGGTGATGGTCCTGGCGGACCGGGAGCTAGTGCTGTCGGAGCCGGAGGCGAAGCATGGGGTGTAGCCTGGGCGAGGGTGGTCGTCAGCTGTTGGACCTGGGTGGCTAGTGCAACCAATGCTTGCTCTTGGTTTGACACAGCCTGTCGAACCTCGGAGTTGGAGGCAGTGAGCATAGCTTCGTGCTGCAGGAGCGTGTGCTCAATCCTCTCAAAGCGGTTTGACGGAGACGTTGTGTGCGCTGAGTCCATTGTTGGCCAGATTGTACTGTGACGGGTATAGCTTGGACCCAATAGCAGCACAGAATCAGGCAGGTATAGTTGGTAATGAACTTTATTACGATACTGTAACACAGAGTAGTAACACAGGAATGGGTACACCATACTCACACAGAGGCTCAGGATTGAGCGAGGGTTCCGAAGAGGGGCAGGCAGGATCGAATCCGTGTAGGCAGTCGGGAAATCGCTGGAGAGTCTTGCATGAATGCTGAGAACAATCTGGCACTGTGTGAACGGTGAGGAGAGTCTATATACTGGGTTAATTGGTGATCAGAGGCAACTGAGTGCAACAGGTGAGGAGAGTTGGTCTGATGAGAGGGGAGTGGCAGGCAGGCAGGTAAGGAGAAGGAGGGACCGGTGGAAAAGTACTGGGAGGTGAAGTGGATGAGAATGAGGAGAGGGCAGACTGTGACAAGTATAGATAAATCATTTACACAATGGGAAAGAATAGGAATCAAAACGCTCGGAGACTTGTATGAATTTGGAAAATTACTATCATTCCAACAATTACAACTGAAATATAATTTGACAAATAATCAATATTTTAAATATTTTCAAATATTTGACTATCTAAAAAATTATACAAAAGACTATCGTAATATGCCTCCAGACTTACTGGACAAAGCAATGAAGACAAAGGCCGAATCAGCAAACTTAATATCATATATTTATATAACACTATTTTAAATATAGAAATACCTACAACTGACGGTATTAGAAGAGACTGGGAACAAGAACTAGCTATAAAAATTTCAAAAGAGAGCTGGGATAAACACTTACTATATGTGCATAAATGCTCGATTAACGTAAGACCTACTCTAATTCAATTCAAAACATTACGTAGACTATACTATTCAAAAACCAAAATAATTAAACTTTTCCCTCACGTCTCACCCATTTGTGATAAATGCCAGTCTCAAGAAGCTACCATAGCGCACTCATTAGTTTTTTGGATAAAAATCCAAAAATTCTGGACCAAAATCTTTGAAATCTTCACAAAATTATTTAAAATAAAACTGATACCAAAAGCAGAATGGATTATCTTTGGAATAATGGAAGGTAGCCCTGAACTAAACGTATTCCAAAATAATTTATTTAATTACGGGCTAATAACGGGAAAAAAGCATACTCAAATTCTGGAAAAACGCTCCTATACCAACAATAAAAATGTGGATTTCAAATATGTTTGAAACATTACACCTGGAAGATATGAGACTCCTCCTCGCAGGCAAAGCAGACCACTTCCAAAAGACATGGTCTGCATTTATGGACTTACTACAAGTATAAGGTGCAATAGTAATTTAAAAAATAAATGGTGCCAGGATCTGGTAACGGGGGATGAAAAAAATGAAGTTGGTATATCCCTTTTTGAGTAGTTTTTTATAATAGAGCAATTGTTTCTCTTTCTTTCTTTCTTTTCTAGGGTCTATTTCTTAACTTTCTTCTCTAACTCTCTTTCTAATGGGCTTTCTTTTTCCCAACACTTTCTCGCACTATCACGACTCTTTCTCACTTTCCTTACTTCCTTTATTTCTATCTTTCTTAAAGCTCAAAAAATGAACAAATGTAATAAGATATATGTGGTGTGTATTACTGTAACTTATTGTACTTCTAATAAATAAATAAATAAATAAAAATTAATTGAAAAAAGAAATTGTTTAGATTTATAGAAATATCTTTCTTCTTGGTATGGGAAGTGTGTATCACTTGTGTGATCATTGTGTTATATACGTATCTTGTAGTTTGAGGAGTGGTCTTTGATAATTGGGCCTACTGGGGTTTTGCTGTGTTGAAATAAAATAAGCAAAGTTATACCACAGGCAAACAAAGGCTGTAAATAGGCCAGGGAAGGGAGATCATGTGACTGATGTTGTAAATCACCAGAAGGACTCAGATGATTGGTTACTAGCTTGTCATACCCTCTGTATCTGAAATGACTAATACCTATATAAATGCCATGAGTTTGTATCAAAGTTACTCCTCTCTGGACCCGCCCCAGAGCATCAGCTCTGTGTTGGAAGGTTCAAGAGACTAGTCTCAGCTGAATAAATAATTGATTTTAACAGCAACAAGTGTTTGAGTCAAGGTGACTTTAGATTGACAGAGGAACTCAGTTTAACAGGTGGCTCTAGAAATAGTGGACGCATTGGTGATCATTTTCCAATGTTCAATAGATTCAGGATCAGTTCCTGTAGATTGGAGAATAGCTAATGTTATCCCACTTTTCAAGAAAGGAGCGAGAGATAAAACGGGCAATTACAGACCAGTTAGCCTGACTTCGGTGGTGGGAAAGATGCTGGAGTCAATTATTAAAGGGGTAATAATGGGGCATTTGGATAGCAGTAATAGGATTAGTCCAAGTCAACATGTATTTATGAAAGGGAAATCATGCCTGACTAATCTTCTGGAATTTTTTGAGGATGTGACAAGTAAAATGGATGAAGGGGTGCCAGTGGATGTAGTGTATCTAGACTTTCAGAAAGCCTTTGATAAGGTCCCGCACGGGAGACTGGTGACTAAAATTAGAGCACATGGTATTGGGGGTAGGGCGTTGACATGGATAGAAAATTGGTTCGCAGACCGGAAGCAAAGAGTAGGAGTGAACAGGTCCTTTTCAGAATAGCAGGCAGTGGCGAGTGGAGTACCGCAAGGCTCGGTGTTGGGACCGCAACTGTATACCATATGTATTAATGATTTGGAAGAGGGAATTAGGAGCAACACTAGCAGGTTTGCAGTTGACACAAAGCTGGGTGGCAGTGTGAACTATGAAGAGGATGTTAGGTGGTTGCAGGGTGACCTGGACAGGTTGAGTGAATGGGCAGATGCGTTGCAGATGCATTATAATACAGATAAATGTGAGGTTATCCACCTTGGCTGCAAAAACAAGGCGGCAGATTATTATCTCAATGGGGTTAGGTTAGGTAAAGGGGGAGGTACAGCGAGACCTGGGTGTCCTTGTACACCGGTCACAGAAAGTTGGCGTGCAGGTACAGTAGGCAGTGAAGAAAGCTAATGGAATATTGGCCTTCATAACAAGAGGATTTCAGCATAGTAGTATAGAGGTTCTTCTGCAGTTGTATAGGGCTCTGGTAAGACCACACCTGGAGTATTGCGTACAGTTTTGGTCTCCAAATCTGAGGAAGGACATTATTGCCATAGAGGGAGTGCAGAGAAGGTTCACCAGACTGATTCCTGGGATGTCAGGACTGTCTTATGAAGAAAGACTGGATAGACTTGGTTTATACTCTCTAGAATTTAGGAGATTGAGAGGGGATCTTATAGAAACTTACAAAATTCTTAAGGGGTGGGACAGGCTAGATGCAGGAAGGGGTAAGGGAGAAATCCTTTAAAACCGAGATGAGAAGAACTTTTTTCACACAGAGAGTGGTGAACCTCTGGAACTCCCTGCCACAGAGGGTAGTCGAGGCCAGTTCATTGGCTATATTTAAGAGGGAGTTAGATGTGGCCCTTGTGGCTAAGGGGATCAGAGGGTATGGAGAGAAGGCAGGTACGGGATACTGAGTTGGATGATCAGCCATGATCATATTGAATGGCGGTGCAGGCTCGAAGGGCCGAATGGCCTACTCCTGCACCTAATTTCTATGTTTCTATGTATTGTGTACAGTTTTGGTCTCCTAATTTGAGGAAGGACATCCTTGTGATTGAGACAGTGCAGCGTAGGTTCACGAGATTGATCCCTGGGATGGCGGGACTGTCAAATGAGGAAGGATTGAAAAGACTAGGCTTGTATTCACTGGAGTTTAGGAGGAAGAGGGGGCATCTTATAGAAACATATACAATTCTAAAAGGACTGGACAAGCTAGATGCAGGAAAAATGTTCCAGGAGCCACAGTCTTAGAATAAAGGGGAGGTAATTTAAGACTGAGGTGAGAAAAAACATTTTCACCCAGAGAGCTGTGAATTTATGGAATTCCTTACCGCAGAGGGCAGTGGAGGCCAAATCACTGGATGGATTTAAGAGAGAGTTAGATAGAGCTCTAGTGGCTAGTGGAATCAAGGGATATGGAGAGAAGGCAGGCACGGGTTATTGATAGGGGACGATCAGCCATGATCACAATGAACGGCTCGAAGGGCCGAATGGCCTCCTCCTGCACCTATTTTCTAACTATGTCTACGTAGAATAGTTGCAGGAGGAGGCCATTCGGCCCTACGTGCCAGCACCGCCATTCATTGCGATCATTGCTGATCGTCCCCAATCACTAACCCGTGCCTGCCTTCTCCCCATATCCCTTGATTCCCTCGATAGCAAGGATGTCATTTCTCAAATTAGGAGACGAAAACTGCACACAATACTCCAGATGTGGTTTCACCTGGTCCCTGTACAACGGCAGAAGGATCTCTTTACTCCTGTACTCAAATCCTCTCGTTATGAAGGCCAACATGCCATTAGCTTTCTTCACAGTCTGCTTTCTTCACAGTCTTCACAGGGAAAATAGATTATGAAAGAAAACTGGCAGGGTACATAAAAACTGACTGCAAAGGTTTTTATATATATGTGAAGAGAAAAAGACTAGTTAAAACAAATGTAGGTCCATTGCAGTCAGAAACAGGTGAATTGATCATGGGGAACAAAGACATGGCAGACCAATTGAATAACTACTTTGGTTCTGTCTTCACTAAGGAAGACATAAATAATCGGCCGGAAATAGCAGGAGACCGGGGGTCAAATGAGATGGAGGAACTGAGTGAAATCCAGGTTAGCCGGGAAGTGGTGTTAGGTAAATTGAATGGATTAAAGGCCGATAAATCCCCAGGGCCAGATAGGTTGCATCCCAAAGTAGCCGCAGAAATAGTGGATGCATTAGTGATAAATTTTCAAAACTCTTTAGATTCTGGAGTAGTTCCTGAGGATTGGAGCGTAGCCCACATTTTAAAAAGGGAGGGAGAGGGAAAACGGTGAATTACAGACATTAGTCAGTAGTGGGGAAACTGCTAGAGTCAGTTATTAAAGATGGGATAGCAGCACATTTGGAAAGTGGTGAAATCATTGGACAAAGTCAGCATGGGTTTATGAAAGGTAAATCATGTCTGACGAATCTTATAGAATTTTTCGAGGATGTAACTAGTAGAGTGGATAAGGGGGAACCAGTGGATGTGTTATATCTGGACTTTCAGAAGGCTTTCGACAAAGTCCCACATAAGAGATTAGTATACAAACTTAAAGCACACGGTATTGGGGGTTCAGTATTGATGTGGATAGAGAACTGGCTGGCAGACAGGAAGCAAAGAGTAGGAGTAAACGGGTCCGTTTCACAATGGCAGGCAGTGACTAGTGGGGTACCGCAATGCTCAGTGCTGGGCCCAGCTATTTACAATATATATTAATAATTTGGACGAGGGAATTGAATGCAACATCTCCAAGTTTGCGGATGACACGAAGCTGGGGGGCAGTGTTTGCTGTGAGGAGGATGCTAGGAGGCTGCAAGGTGACTTGGATAGGCTGGGTGAGTGGGCAAATGCATGGCAGATGCAATATAATGTGGATAAACGTGAGGTTATCCACTTTGGTGGCAAAAATAGGAAAGTAGACTGTTATCTGAATGGTGGCCGATTAGGAAAAGGGGGGACCTGCGTGTCATGGTACACCAGTCATTGAAAGTAGGCATGCAGGTGCAGCAGGCACTGAAGAAAGCGAATGGTATGTTAGCATTCATAGCAAAAGGATTTGAGTATAGGAGCAGGGAGGTTCTACTGCAGTTGTACAGGGTCTTGATGAGACCACACCTGGAGTATTGCTTACAGTTTTGGTCTCCTAATCTGAGGAAAGACATTCTTGCCATAGAGGGAGTACAGAGAAGGTTCACCAGACTGATTCTTGGGATGTCAGGACTTTCATATGAAGAAAGACTGGATAGAATCGGCTTGTACTCACTAGAATTTAGAAGATTAAGGGGGGATCTTATAGAAACTTACAAAACTCTTAAGGGGTTGGACAGGCTAGATGCAGGAAGATTGTTCCCGATGTTGGGGAAGTCCAAAACAAGGGGTCACAGTTTAAGGATAAGGGGGAAATCGTTTAGGACCGAGATGAGAAAAACATTTTTCACACAGAGAGTGGTGAATCTCTGGAATTCTCTGCCACAGAAGGTAGTTGAGGCCAGAGTGATTTAGGCCATTTGGAAAAATGGGCTGAAAGATGGCAGATGGAGTTTAAGGCTGATAAATGTGAGGTGTTACACCTTGGCAGGACAAATCAAAATAGGACGTACATGATAAATGGTAGGGAATTGAAGAATACAGTTGAACAGAGGGATCTGGGAATAACCGTGCATAGTTCCTTGAAGGTGGAATCTCATATAGATAGGGTGGTAAAGAAAGCTTTTGGTATGCTAGCCTTTATAAATCAGAGCATTGAGTTTAGACGCTGGGATGTAATGTTAAAATTGTACAAGGCATTGGTGAGACCAAATCTGGAGTATGGTGTACAATTTTGGTCGCCCAATTATAGGAAGGATGTCAACAAAATAGAGAGAGTACAGAGGAGATTTACTAGAATGTTGCCTGGGTTTCAACAACTAAGTTACAGAGATAGGTTGAATAAGTTAGGTCTTTATTCTCTGGAGCGCAGAAGGTTAAGGGGGGACTTGATAGAGGTCTTTAAAATGATGAGAGGGATAGACAGAGTTGATGTGATCAAGCTTTTCCCTTTGAGAATAGGGAAGATTCAAACAAGAGGACATGACTTCAGAATTAAGGGACAGAAGTTTAGGGGTAACATGAGGGGGAACTTCTTTACTCAGAGAGTGGTAGCGGTGTGGAATGAGCTTCCAGTGGAAGTGGTGGCGGCAGGTTCGTTGGTATCATTTAAAAATAAATTGGATAGGCATATGGATGAGAAGGGAATGGAGGGTTATGGTATGAGTGCAGGCAGGTGGGACTAAGGGAAAAAATTGTTCGGCACGGACTTGTAGGGCCGAGATGGCCTGTTTCCGTGCTGTAATTGTTATATGGTTATATGGTTATATTTAAGAGGGAGTTAGATATGGCCCTTGTGGCTTAAGGGATCAGAGGGGTATGGAGAGAAGGCAGGTACAGGATACTGAGTTGGATGATCAGCCATGATCATATTGAATGGCGGTGCAGGCTCGAAGGGCCGAATGGCCTACTCCTGCACCTATTTTCTATGTTTCTATGTTTCTATACCTGCATGTCTACTTTCAGTGACTGATGTACAAGGACACCCAGGTCTTGTTGCACTTCCCTTTTTCCTAATCTGACACCATTGAGATAATAATCTGCCTCCTTCTTCTTGCCGCCAAAATGGATAACCTCTCATTTATCTACATTATACTGCATCTGCCATGCATCTGCCCACTCACTCAACCTGTCCAAGTCACCCTGCAACTTCCAAGCATCTACTTCACAGTTCACACTGCCACCCAGCTTTGTGTCATCTGCAAATTTGCTAATGTTACTTTTTACTCCATCATCTAAATCATTAATATATATTGTAAATAGTTGCAGCCCCAGCACCGAGCCTTGCGGCACTCCACTCGCTGCTGCCTGCCATTCTGACATGGATCTGTTTATTCCTACTCTTTGTTTCCTGTCTGCCAACCAATTCTCTATCCATGTCAATACCCTACCTCCAATACCACGTGCTCTAATTTTGCCCACTAATCTCCTGTATGGGGCCTTATCAAAGGCTTTCTGAAAGTCCAGATACACGACATCCACTGGCTCTCCTTCATCCATTTTACCTGTCACATCCTCAAAAAATTCGAGAAGATTAATCAAGCATGATTTCCCTTTCATAAATCCATGCTGACTTGGACCAATCCTTTTCTGCTATCCAAATTCGCTGTTATTACTTCTTTAATAATTGACTCCAGCACCTCCCCCACCACCGATGTCAGACTAACTGGTCAATAATTCCCCATCATCCCTACTTATCCAGAAATAGTTAAATTTGCAGCTATGATAGTAACAGCCATACCACCCACTCACGTCCATGTGGAGAGACTGTTCTCCGCACTGAAAATAAATAAATCAGATTTAGGGGCTTCAGTGAAAGAGGATCTGACAGAAGCAATTCTGTTCCTAAGGACATTATTAATAAATTTTAGGTATGTACTTTTGTAGCAAACTTAACTACCGATGCATTTACTTTTAATTTCTATTGCATAATTTAGCTCATACCTGTGGCCTTAGTTTAATACATTTTGGAGTAATGCTTCTATAAATGTTACTTAATCCAATGGAATTTTAATTTTGTCATGGTCCTTTCTGTAATTTTTTTTTCTTTTAGCATAATGAATTATGGTTTTTATTTCAAGAATAAACATTAAAAAAAAAGCCACAATAGCACAGCTACAACCAATAGACTCAAAACTTTATGGGCATGTGTTTAAAAGGCAGCCTGATGATTCATGTGGTTCTTATGAAATGTCAACTTATGTAATGTCACCACAGCAGATTTAGAATTATTTTACCTCGGGGTCGGGGTCGGATGTTTTGGGAACGTCTCCACAGCCCAGTTTATTCATGTTTGTTTATAACATTATTTACCTCAGTTTTACCCCAGACCGGGTTTATTCAAGATTCAAGAGAGTTTATTGTCATGTGTCCCAGATTGGACAATGAAATTCTTGCTTTGCTTCAGCACAACAGAATATAGATGGCATGAATACAGAACAGATCAGTGTGTCCATATACCATTGTATAAATATATACACACATGAATATATAAAACAGATAAAGTGCAAATAAACTGATAATGGCCTATTAATGTTCAGAGTTTTGTTTGAGTTGAGTTCAATAGCCTGATGGCTGTGGGGCTGTTTGTGTATTTTGTTCCCCTGTGTGTTTATAACATTATTTACTCCAGTTTTACCCCAGACCGGTTTATTTCCCCAGACGTGTAGTTTATTTGGTGATTTGTTGATTATTTACAGAGAGAGGGAGATGTTTATAACGTGTTTTATCTCAGGACGCTGCTCCAGACGGTGAGTTTATATTATAGGGGGGTTGCACGTAAGGTCACTGGGTCATAGGGCTTGACGCACGGAGTCGCTCAATCCATCTGGAGGACATCCGTCACTTCAGGTATATGTTATTAATACAAGAAACGCGTACTTTCCTACCTGTTAAAAAACGCCAAAATGTTGAATTGTTTGCGCTGAAAAATATTGTGGGAGTCGGGGTAAGTGTGAGAGATATGTCCCCAACTTTAGAATTCCAAAAGTGAAGCGAAATGAAGGTATAGAGAAGCGAGAACTGAAGGGACTACAACAGCTAAAGTGCTTGGTAACCATTGGCTGTGCAGATATCAGAATTGAAAATATTGGGAATTATCGCGTTTGCTCACTGCATTTCATCAACAGTAAGGCATTATTTGTGTTTTTTTCTTGATTCCGTTGGTATCTAAAAATTCTCAGAAGTGATAAATCTGGCTGTAAATTTTTCTTCAGATGCGTTTTCATTTTGTATGTAAAATCCCACTTGGGAACCATGGGCGATTTAAAAATATTACAGCCAGATTTATCACTTCTGAAACTTTTTAGATGCCAAAGGAATCAAGAAAAACCACAAATAATGCCTTAGCTGATGAAATGCAGTGAGCAAACGACCAATGTTCGACAAGCACTCTGTCTGTTGTTGTCCGTTCAGCTCTCGCGTCTATCTACCGTCATTTCTCCTCACTTTTGGAATTCTGAAGTATGAATATCTCACACGCTTATCCTGATTTCCATAATTATTTACCAGCGCAAAAATTGACAATTTCAGCGGGTTTTAACGAGCCCGCTACGCTGGAAACAATGGTAAGTGCCTACCTGCAGTACATCGCTTGTACTCCACTTGGAGTAGCGTAGCAACAGTACGGGTCATGGGTCGTGACATGACTGCCGTGAAACCTCCCTATTGACCCCAGTTTTACCAGTTTTATTCCCCCAGACGTGTAGTTTATGTGAAGATTGACCTCAGCTCTCTCTCTCCCCCAGATTTACCGGGTTTATTTATTTTGCTGATTCCGCTGCTGTTTTATTTATTTATTTATAACCTCAGTTATTGACCTGAGTGAATAAGAGGGGGAGTCTGGTTTATTTATAACGAGTTTCACCCCAGTTTTCCCCACACACATGTACTTTATGTGGTGATTTACCTCACTCACATCTCCACCATGTTGACCCCACACACACACACACGTGTACTGTACTGTACTGTACTGTAGATGATGTGGTCATTGACCTCACTCACTCACATCTCCACCATGTTGACCCCACACACACACACACGTCTACTGTACTGTACTGTACTGTACTGTAGATGATGTGGTCATTGACCTCACTCACTCACTTCTCCACCATGTTGACCCCACAGATTCCGCTCATTTACAACATTATTTACCACAGCTCCGTCCGCAGCGACGTCACCAACTTCCGCTTCTCCGCCGCCATTTTCATGCGGTCGACGGGGAGACTCGGCCCGGGGCGGGCGGCCATCTTGGTGAGGGCAGGTGAGGTCGGCGACGCTGATTGGTCGGATTCCGGCGGCCATCTTTGTGAGGGGTTGATGGCGGCCATCTAGTTAATGGCGGCCATCTTGAGAAGGTACCAAAGGCCCACCCACTTGTGGTCCATTCACCCCTCTAAACCTGTCTTGTCCACTCACCTGTCCAAGGGTCTTAGTTTCCAACCCTTCACCCAACCCTTACTTTGGCTGGGAAAGCACATCTCGGACCCGTAAACCCTCAGCATAGGAGCACCGCAAGGCTGCGTACTCTCTCCTCTCCTCTACTCTCTCTACACCAACGACTGCACCTCCACAGACACCTCTGTCAGTCAAGCTTCTCAAATTTGCAGACAACACAACCCTGATTGGACTGATCCAGGATGGGGAGGAATCGGCCTCCAGACAGGAAGTGTCACAGCTGGCATCCTGGTGCCGTAGCAACAACCTAGAGCTTAATGTTCTGAAGAGAGTGGAATTAATTGTAGACTTTAGGAGAGCTCCCTCTCCCCTCCCCCCATTCACCATCAACAACACCACAGTCACATCTGTGGAGTCTTTTAGGTTCCTGGGAACCATCATCTCCAAGGACCTTAAATGGGGGGCCACCATCGACTCCACAGTCAAAAAGGCACAACAGAGGATGTACTTCCTGCGGCAGCTGAGGAAGCACAATCTGCCACAGGCAATGATGGTCCAATTCTACACGGCCATCGTAAAGTCTGGTCTCACCTTCTCCATCATGGTCTGGTTTGGCTCAGCCACCAAGCACGACACCTGGAGGCCGCAGCGAATCGTCCGATCAGCAGAGAAGGTTATTGTCTGCAACCTTCCCTCCATTGATGAACTGTACACTGCAAGGACCAGGAAGTGAGTGGGTAAGATCATCTCTGACCCCTCTCACCCTGGCCACAAACACTTTGAATCACTTCCCTCTGGAAGGCGACTCCGGATTGTCGAAGCAGTTTTTATCCATGAGTAGTTGCTCTACTCAACAGCCAAAAATCTGTAGCCTCCCTTTGATCTGGTATTTTGTTGGTTTACATGCTTGATCAATGGTGTTTTATCATTAATGTTTTATTATTATTATTATTGTTTAGTGTTTTCTGAATCATTCGTAACTGTCACTGTATGTCATGTTGTTATTTGTGGGTGGAGCACCAAGGCAAATTACTTGTATGTGAATACTTGGCCAATAAACTTACTTACTTACTTACTTACTTACTTACTTATATACAGATACGTACATATGCATATACAGAATATACAGATACATAATACAGATAAATGAGAGTGTGGCAAGGCCAGCAGCAACCAGTCTCACCCCGGTCACTCCCTCTTCTCTCCTCTCCCATCAGGCAAGAGGTACAGAAGTGTGAAAACGCACACCTCCAGATTCAGGGACAGTTTCTTCCCAGCTGTTATCAGGCAACTGAACCACCCTATCACCGACTAGCGAGCAGTCCTGACCTCCCATCTTCCACATTGGAGACCCTCGGACTATTTTAATCGGACTTTACCAGATTTTATTTTGTAGTAAACATTATTCATGTTATTCTCTTTATCATGTGTTTGTACACTATGGACGTCTTGATTGTAATAATGTATTGTCTTTCCACTGACTGGTTAGCACGCAACAAAAGCTTTTCACTGTACCTCGGTACACGTGACAATCAACTAAACTCAACTAAAATCTAAAGCCATAAGATCATAAGGAATAGGAGCAGAATTCGGCCATTCGGTCCAACAAATCTACTCCGCCATTCAATCATGCCTGATCTATCTCTCCTTCCTCATCCTATTCTCCTGCCTTCTCCCCATAACCCCTGACACCCGTACTAATCAGGGATCTATCTATCTCTGCCTTAGGAGATGAGGAAACACTTTTTCACACAGAGAGTTGTGAGTCTGTGGAATTCTCTGCCTCAGGGGGTGGTGGAGGCCGGTTCTCTGGATACTTTCAAGAGAGAGCCAGATAGGGCTCTGAAAGATAGCGGAGTCAGGGGATATGGGGAGAAGGCAGGAAAGGGGTACTGATTGTGGATGATCAGCCATGATCACATTGAATGGCGGTGCTGGCTCGAAGGGCCGAATGGCCTACTCCTGCCCCTATTTTCTATTGTCTATTGAATCTAAGAGGTAACTTTTTAATTGGCTTTGGTAAAGATTATAAATTGTCCCTGGTGCGTGTAGGAAAGTGCTAGTGTACGTGGTGATCGCAGGTCAGCACGGACTGGGTGGGCCAAAGGGCCTGATCCGTGTGTGTGTGTGTAGGATAGTGCTAGTGTACGTGGTGATCGCAGGTCAGCACAGACTGGGTGGGCCAAAGGGCCTGATCCGTGTGTGTGTGTAGGATAGTGCTAGTGTACGTGGTGATCACAGGTCAGCACGGACTGGGTGGGCCAAAGGGCCTGATCCGTGTGTGTGTGTGTAGGATAGTGCTAGTGTACGTGGTGATCGCAGGTCAGCACGGACTGGGTGGGCCAAAGGGCCTGTTTCCGCGCTGTATCTCCAAACTAAACTAGATATTTGCTCTGCTTGTCATGCTGGCGGTGGAGATAACAAAGTCGCTCCACGATAAATTCTAGACACAAGGAACTGCAAAACACAAATGTGATGCTATCTGTCTCATTTCCCTCTCCCCTTACTCTGTCTGAAGAAGGGTCTCGACCCCAAAAGTCACCCATTCCTTTCCTCCAGAGATGCTGCCTGTCCTGCTTGAGTGTTCCTCCAGCACTGTGTTTTATGCCACATAACCTTTAGTCTTGAGACACAGCACGGAAACGGGCCCTTCAGCCCACCGAGTGCGTGCCGAGTAGCGATCCCCACACACTGACTCTATCGTACACACACACACGGGACAATTCACATGTTTTTTTTTACCAATGCCAACTCAACCTACTAACCTGTGCGTCTTTTGCAGTGTGGGAGGAAACCGGAGCACCCATGGACCTCATGGACCTGCCCAAGTGAAATGTTTGCTATTTCTCTCATATGTTCATAAGTGATAGGAGCAGACTTAGGACATTCAGCCCATCAAGTCTACTCCGTCATTCAATCATGGTTGATCTATCTTTCCTGTGTCTCAACCCCATTCTCCTGCCTTATCCCCATAACCTTCTGACACCCGTACTAATCAAGAAGTGATCAATCTCCACCTTAAAAATATCCACTGACTTGTCCTCCACAGCTGTCTGTGGCAATGAATTCCACAGATTCACCACTCTCTGACTAAAGAAATTCCTCCTCAACTCCTTTCTAAAGGTAGGTCCTTTAATTCTGAGGCTGTGCCATCTTGTCCGAGACTCTCCCACTAGTGGAAACATCATCTCCACATCCACTCTATCTAGGTCTTTCACTATTCAGTAAGTTTCAATGAGGTCTCCCCCCCCCCCCCCCCTCATTTTTCCAAACTCCAGCGAGTAAAGGCCCAGTGCTATCTACCTCAATGTCTACACAACTGTGAGTCCACTTAATGTGGTTTGAACATGAAAATATGGTTTGTTTGAAGTAAAAAGGCACTGCCTGAAAATGGTTATTTGGGTGCTTTGGCTTGAAGTTGAAAGGCACTACATACTGCAAATGGTGGCTTGGGTGATTTGGCTTGAAGTTGAAAGGCACTACTTACTGCAAATGGCGGCTTGGGAGCTTTGGTTTGAAGTTGAAAGGCCTACTTACTGCAAATGGTGGCTTGCATGCTTTGGCTTGAAGTTGAAAGGCACTGCTTACAGCAAATGGTGGCTTGGGTGATTTGGCTTGAAGTTGAAAGGCACTTCTTACTGCAAATGGTGGCTTGGGTGCTTTGGCTTGAAGTTGAAAGGCACTTCTTACTGCAAATGGTGGCATGAAGTTAAAAGGCACAACTTACTGCAAATGGTGGCGGGTGCTTTGGCTTGACGTTGAAAGGCACTACTTACTGTAAATGGTGGCTTGGGTGCTTTGGCTTGAAGTTGAAAGGCACTACTTACTGCAAATGGTGGCTTGGGTGCTTTGGCTTGAAGTTGAAAGGCACTACTTACTGCAAATGGTGGCGTGGTTGCATTGGCTTGAAGTTGAAAGGCACTACTTACTGCAAACGGTGGCATGAGTTGAAAGGAACTACTTACTGCAAATGGTGGCTTGGTTGATTTGGCTTGAAGTTGAAAGGCACTACTTACTACAAATGGTGGCTTGGGTGCTTTGGCTTGAAGTTGAAAGGCACTACTTACTGTAAATGGCGGCTTGGTTGATTTGGCTTGAAGTTGAAAGGCACTACTTACTGCAAATGGTGGCTTGGGTGCTTTGGCTTGAAGTTGAAAGGCACTACTTACTGCAAATGGTGGCGTGGGTGCATTGGCTTGAAGTTGAAAGGCACTTCTTACTGCAAATGGTGGCTTGGGTGCTTTGGTTTGAAGTTGAAAGGCACTACTTACTGCAAATGGTGGCTTGGGTGCTTTGCTTGAAGTTGAAAGGCACTGCTTACTGCAAATGGTGGCTTGGATGCTTTGGCTTGATGTTGAAAGGCATTATTTACTGCAAATGGTGGCTTGGGTGCTTTGGCTTCAAGCTGAAATGCACTACTTACTGCAAATGGTGGTGTGGGTGCATTGGCTTGAAGTTGAATGGCACTACTAACTGCAAATTGTTGCGGGTGCTTTGGCTTGAAATTGAAAGGCACTACTGCAAATGGTGGCGTGGGTGCATTGGTTTGAAGTTGAAAGGCACTACTTACTGCAAATGGTGGCATGCAGTTGAAAGGCACTACTTACTGCAAATGGTGGCTTGGGTGCTTTGGCTTGAAGTTGATAGGCGCTACTTACTGCAAATGGTGGCTTGGGTGCTTTGGCTTGAAGTTGAAAGGCACTACTTACTGCAAATGGTTGCTTGAAGTTGAAAGGCACTACTTACTGCAAATGGTGGCGGGTGCTTTGGCTTGACTTTGAAAGGCACTACTTACTACAAATGGTGGCTTGGGTGCTTTGCTTGAAGTTGAAAGGCACTACTAACTGCAAATGGTGGCTTGGGTGCTTTGGCTTGAAGTTGAAGGGCACTACTTACTGCAAATGGTGGCGGGTGATTTGGCTTGAAGTTGAAAGGCACTACTTACTGCAAATGTTGGCTTGGGTGCTTTGGCTTGAAATTGAAAGGCACTATTTACTACAAATGGTGGCTTGGGTGCTTTGGCTTGAAGGTGAAAGGCACTACTTACTGCAAATGGTTGCTTGGGTGCTTTGGCTTGAAGTTAGAAACATAGAAACATAGAAATTAGGTGCAGGAGTAGGCCATTCGGCCCTTCGAGCCTGCACCGCCATTCAATATGATCATGGCTGATCATCCAACTCAGTATCCCGTACCTGCCTTCTCTCCATACCCTCTGATCCCCTTAGCCACAAGGGCCACATCTAACTCCCTCTTAAATATAGCCAATGAACTGGCCTCGACTAACCTCTGTGGCAGGGAGTTCCAGAGATTCACCACTCTCTGTGTGAAAAAAGTTCTTCTCATCTCGGTTTTAAAGGATTTCCCCCTTATCCTTAAGCTGTGACCCCTTGTCCTGGACTTCCCCAACATCGGGAGCAATCTTCCTGCATCTAGCCTGTCCAACCCCTTAAGAATTTTGTAAGTTTCTATAAGATCCCCTCTCAATCTCCTAAATTCTAGAGAGTATAAACCAAGTCTATCCAGTCTTTCTTCATAAGACAGTCCTGACATCCCAGGAATCAGTCTGGTGAACCTTCTCTGCACTCCCTCTATGGCAATAATGTCCTTCCTCAGATTTGGAGACCAAAACTGTACGCAATACTCCAGGTGTGGTCTCACCAAGACCCTGTACAACTGCAGTAGAACCTCCCTGCTCCTATACTCAAATCCTTTTGCTATGAAGTTGAAAGGCACTACTTACTGCAAATGGTGGCTTGGGTGCTTTGGCTTGGTGGAAAGCACTACTTACTGCAAATGGCGGCTTGGGTGCTTTGGACAGCGGAAAAAATCATTGGGACTTCTCTTCCTTCCATCATGGACATGGGGTACAAGCGCTGTCTGATTAGAGCTAAGGGCATTACCAAAGCCCCCACACACCCACAATTTGGACTGTTTATACTGCTTAACTCTGGGAGGAGGTACCGCAGCATGAAGAGCGGGACAACCAGGTTCTGCAACAGCTTCATCCCCCAGGCCATAAGATTACTGAACAATCAACAAAACCGAGGCTAGAACTTTTTAAATATCGACACTTTTTAAAAACTTTTTATATATATTTATTTTACAGAACCATGCACATGAGGCATATTTAAGGATGCACCTAGCAATTTTACTTTTACTATTTACCTGATTTGAAGAGTCAAATGCAACGAAATTGCGTTCAAGGTGCACTGTGTCTAGGTGTATTTGAATGACAATAAAGTTTTCATTCATTCATTCATTCATTCATTCATTCATTCATTCATTCATTCATTCGGCTTGAAGTTAAAAGGCACTACTGCAAATGCACTTACTTCCTGTTTGCACTGTATATTGATTTTAGATAAAACACTACCACTTACGGCTGTGATTTTTGGCCATCTTACTCAGTCCCCCTGAGCAGGTGCAGAGAATTCTTCCCATCAATGAAAAATAAAAGTGTTATTAGTGTTTAAAAAATGTTGAGAATCTCTCTCCTGTCAATCACGCCATGAAAGCCAAACCTTTTCCGGTGGGAGGAGGAGGGGTTATAAAACCCAGATGTGTGGGTGTGGCTCAGTCTCTGCATGATGGGGGTGGGAGAGGTCACGACTCTGTCTGAGCTGTGAATTAACTAAACTCACTGAATGTCTACTGAACTGTGAGTTTGGTGTTTTGTGTAGTTTTATGGTGGTTTCACCCTGCATGAAATGATATGAAGCTGCATTTGAATTTGATGGCCTTGGATCCAGCTTGAAGTGGTATGAAACTGCATTTGAATTCGGTGGCCTTGCACCCTGCTTGAAGTGTTTGGAAACTGCACTTGGATTTGGTGGCCTTGCAACCTGCTTGAAGTGGTAGGAAACTGCACTTGAATTCAGTGGCCTTGCACCCTGCTCATAGTGGTAAGAAACTGCTCTTGAATTTGGTGGCCTTGCACCCTGCTTGAAATGGTAAGACCATGGATTTGAATTTGGTGGCCTTGCACCCTTACTTGAAATGGATGCAGAGTGGAAACGGGCTCTTCAGCGCACCAAGTCTGCGAAGGATATTTAAAATAAAAGGGCTGTTTAAAGTTCTCAAGCTGAACCTTTTTTTAAAAAATCGAATTTGAAGGACAAGTGAAGAATTATAATGAAAATGTTCCCAAGAGCTGGCATCATTCCGGGGAGCACATGGTAATTTTGATAAACAATTCGACAGAGATTTTTGGGTCTCCAATTCATGGTTCAAAGATGCAAAATTTGGGTCTTCAAGTGAAGCTTTGACTGTGAAACCCTATTTTAAAATAATTTTAAATTAAAAGGAGTCTGCAGATGTTGTAAACAAGTTCATGTGGAAGAATAAGCAACGGTTAAACAAGCCAATTTATTTCATTTGAAGTGAAAATGCAATTTGTCCAATTTAAACTAGTTTGCCTGACCCATGGATATTTGCCCAGCCTCAAAGATTCACGTTTACTCACCCCATCAACAAAAAAAGCATGATTAGTCCAAAACTGAATAGATAATTCTACTGAGGCATCATTTAAGACTCGGCTGAATCCAACATTCCTAAAGCACTACCATAATTAACTTGTTTAAGAAAGAACTGCAGATGCTGGAAAAATCGAAGGTTGACAAAAATGCTGGAGAAACTCAGCGGATGAGGCAGCATGCACCCACCTGCTGAGTTTCTCCAGCATTTTTGTCTACCATAATTAATTCACTCCCTTCACCCAGGATGTGGGTATATGGAACAAGCTGCCAGAGGAGGTAGTGGAGGCTGGTACAATGGCATTTAGAAGATATTTGGACAGGACTATTTGGACTAATTGTCTGTTTCTCTAATATACACTGAACTTTTTTTGCTGTTTAGTAAGGGTTTAACAGTGCAATATGTTTACACTACTGTTGTGCTGCTATGTAACCCACTCCATGACACACTGAGGAGCACCTTCAGCAACAGACTGGTTCCACCAAGATGCAGCACAGAACGCCACAGGAGATCCTGCTTCCCTGTGGCTATAAAACTGTACAACTCCACCCCCTTCTGTCGTGGGGTAGACTGACTACCCCTCTCCCCCTCCCCAATCTTTGCACATCCCCAATCCTTTCCACTCATCACTTTAATTTCATGTTTCATGTTTAGTTTAGTTTAGTTTAGTTTAGAGATACAGCGCAGAAACAGGCCCATCGGCCCACCGGGTCCGCGGCAACCAGCGATCCCCGCACATTAACACTAACCAGCGATCATCCCGTACACTAGCACTACTCCACACACTAGGCACACTTACAATGTTACCAAAGCCAATTAACCTACAAACCTGTACGTCATTGGAGTGTGGGAGAAAACCAAAGATCTCAGAGAAAACCCACGCAGGTCACGGGGAGAACGTACAAACTCCGTATAGACAGCACCCGTAAACGGGATTGAACCTGGGTCTCCGGCGTGCATTTGCTGTAAGGCAGCAACACTACCGCTGCACCACCATGACCATCTTTATCATGTGTTTTATGACTGTTGGCAGATCAATTTCCCTCCTTGGATAGATAAAGTTCTATCGTATCGTAAGATTAGATTAGATTAGATTAGATAGCCTTTATTGTCATTCAGACCGAAGTCTGAACGAAATTGAAGCAGTCATACATACAATACAATACAATAAAAAACAACAATAAACACATATTAACATCCACCACAGTGAGTCCACCCAACATCTCCTCACTGTGATGGACGCAAAAGTCTTAGGTCTCCAGTCTCTTCCCTCCTCTTCTCCTTCTGCGCTGAGGCGATACCCCCCGGGCGATGTTACAACTGTCCCGCGGCTCAAACACCGCGGCCCGGGGTGGTCGAAGCTGCCGCTCACCAGTCCTGCTGACGCAGCCGCTGGCCCGCGGCCGAACCCCGGACTCAGGCCACCGCCGCCAGAACACCGTGCAAGCCACCGGAGCATCGTTCCAGCCCCGAGCCGGATCGCCCTCACGTGAGTGCCGTTACCGTCTCAGTATTTAATTGTTCATTTTGTGACATATGACAATAAAACACTCTTGACTCTTGACAGGTAAATGGATAGGATAGGTATGGAGAGGTATGGAGCAAATGCAAGCAGGAGGAACTAGTGTAGATGGAGCATCTTGGTCAATGTGGGCAAGACAAAATGTGCAGGAACAGCAGATGCAGGTTGACACTGAAGACAGACACAAAATGCTCGAGAAACTCAGCGGGACAGGCAGATTACAACTCAGCGATATGAATATTGATTTCTCCAACTTCAAGTAACCCTTGCCTTCCCTCTCTCTCCATTCCTCCCCCACCCTAGTTCTCCCACTAGCTTCATTGTCCGTTGAAACGTCACCTATCCATGTTCTCCACTGATGCTGCCTGACCCGCTGAGTTACTCCAGCACTGTGAAATGTCACTTATCCATGTTCTCCACAGATGCTGCCTGACCCGCTGAGTTACTCCAGCACTGTGAAATGTCACTTATCCATGTTCTCCACAGATGCTGCCTGACTCGCTGAGTTACTCCAGTACTCTGTGAAACGTCACCTATCCATGTTCTCCAGAAATGCTGCCTGACCCATTGCGTTACTCCAAGTCCTCTGTGAAACGTCACCTATCCGTGTTTTCCACAGATGCTGCCTGACCCGTTGAGTTACTCCAGCACTCCGTGAAATGTATTCTATCCATGTTATAACCATATAACCAAATGACAATTACAGCACGGAAAACAGGCCATCTCGGCCCTGCAAGTCCGTGCCGAACACTTATTATCCCCTAGACCCATCTACCTGCACTCAGACCATAACACTCCATTCCTTTCCCGTCCATATACCTATCCAATTTATTTTTAAATTATAAAATCGAACCTGCCTCCACCACTTCCACTGGAAGCTCATTCCACACAGCTACCACTCTCTGAGTAAAGAAGTTCCCCCTCATGTTACCCCTAAACTTCTGTCCCTTCATTCTCAAGTCATGTCCTCTTTGAATCTTCCCTATTCTCAATGGAAAAAGCTTATCCACGTCAACTCTGTCTATCCCTCTCATCATTTTAAAGACCTCTATCAAGTCCCCCCTTAGCCTTCTGCATTCCAAATAATAAAGACCTAACTTGTTCAACCTTTCTCTGTAATTTAGTTACTGAAGCCCAGGCAACATTCTAGTAAATCTCCTCTGTACTCTCTCTATTTTGTTAACATCCTCCCTATAATTAGGCGACCAAAATTGTACACCATACTCCAGAATTGGCCTCACCAATGCCTTGTACAATTTTAACATTACATCCCAACTTCTATACTTAATGCTCTGATTTATAAAGGCCAGCACACTAAAAGCTTTCTATACCACCATATCTACATGAGATTCCACCTTCAGGGAACTATGCACAGTTATTCCTAGATCCCTCTGTTCAACTGCATTCCTCAATTCACTACCATTTACGTCCTATTTTGATTTGTCCTGCCAAGATATAGCACCTCACACTTATCAGCATTAACCTCCATCTGCCATCTTTCAGCCCACTCTTCCAAATAGCCTAAATCTCTCTAGACTTCGAAAATCTACTTCATTATCCACAACACCACCTATCTTAGTATCATCTGCATATTTACTAATCCAATTTACCACACCGTCATCCAGATCATTGATGTACATGACAAACAACAGTGGACCCAACACAGATCCCTGTGGCACCCCACTAGTCATCGGCCTCCAACCTGATAAACAGCCACCCACCATTACTCTCTGGCATCTCCCTTTCAGCCACTGTTGAATCCATCTTGCTACTCCACCATTAATACCCAACAATTGAACCTTCTTAACCAACCTTCCATGAGGAACCTTGTCAACGGCCTTACTGAAGTCCATATAGACAACATCCAATGCTTTACCCTCATCAATTTCCCGAGTAACCTTTTCAAAAAATTCAAGAAGATTAGTCAAATATGACCTTCCAGGCACAAATCCATGTTGACTGTTCCTAATCAGACCCTGTTTATCCAGATGCTTATATATATTATCTCTAAGTATCCTTTCCATTAATTTGCCCACCACTAACGTCAAACTAACAGGTCTATAATTGCTACGTTTACTCTTAGAACCCTTTTTAAACAATGGAACAAAATGCGCAGTACGCCAATCATCCAGCACCATTCACGCTTGTAATTACATTTGAAATATTTCTGTCATAACCCCTGCTATTTCTACACTAACTTCCCTCAATGTCCTAGGGAATATCCTGTCAGGACCTGAAGACTTGTCCACTTTTATATTTTTCAAAAGTGTCAGTACTTCCTCTTCTTTGAATCTCATAGTTTCCATAGCTACTCTTCTTGTTTCCCTTGCCTCACATAATTCAATATCCTTCTCCAGAGATGTTCTCCAGAGATGCTCCCTAACATTTGTCATTTCAGGTCAGGTCAGGACCCTTCCGGTTTGAGTGGGCCCGTGGAGCAGAGGAGCCAAGACACGGGGGCGGGGGGGGAATGTTGGAGACTGGAGACAGGATTGTCACTGGATGGATAGTATTCTCTCCCATAAAGAAAAGCTCAGAGGTGGCAGTAGAGCCCTACGTCCCTATGTTCCCAATGTAGGGGGAGTCCAGAACCAAAGGGTCACAGTTTAAGAAGAAGACCCGCTGAGTCACTCCACCTTTTATCTTGGTATATTAACAGATTCAGATCTACCTTAGATCTCCTTTTGTAAGCCGGCTTGGCGCTCTCCTTTTTCACCGGCATTCTCGATACTCCTTTCTTGGTTTATTAATCCGCACAGTGAAGGTTAGAGTTTTGATCTCTAGTGGCTACTAGTTGTTTCAATGTCTGGCAGAATGGGTTTGGTGAACCCACTTCAAGTTGACGGATGGAATGGAGCCCGTCCGTCTCTCATGGTTACGGATGCAGTTCACTGTGAGGTCGCCGGCCAGGCACATTATGAGGTCACCTCTGATTATGATGGTTTACAAACTTGCGATCTTACGAATGGAAACCAGGCCCAGAAGGGAATAAACCACTTCACCATATGACCACTGGTCACAGTGGTTATAACCAACTGATCTCAAGTGTTAGATACAAGGAACTCAGTTCAATTGAGTTTATTGTCACGTGTACAGAGAAATGCTTTTTGTCGCATGTTAAAAACAGTCAGCAGAAAGACAATGCATGATTACAATCGAGCCATTTACAATGTATAGATACATGGTAAGGGAATAACGTTTAGTGCAAGGTAAAGCCAGCAAGGATAGTCCGAGGGTCACCAATGAGGTAGATAGTAGTTCAGAACTGCTCTCTGGTTGTGGTAGGATGATTCCGTTGCCTGATAACAGCTGGGAAAAAACTGTCCCTGAATCTGGAGGTGTACGTTTTCACACTTCTGTACCTTTCCTAATTTGAGGAAGGACATTCTTACTATTGAGGGAGTGCAGCGTAAGTTCACCAGGTCAATATCCGGGGTGACGGGACTTACGTATGATGAAAGAATGGGTCGACCGGGCTTGAATTCGCTAGAAATGAGAAGGATTAGAGGGGATCTTATAGAAACATATAAAATTCTTAAAGGAGTTAAGGCTAGATGCAGGAACAATGTTACCGATGTTGGGGGAGTCCAGAACCAGGGGTCACAGTTTAAGAATAACGGGTTAGGCCAATTAGGACTCAGAAGAGGGAAAACGTTTTCACGCAGAAAATCTGTAGAATTCTCTGCCATAGAAGGCAGTGGCGGGCAAATGACTGGATGTTTTCAAGAGAGTGTTAGATGTGGCTCTTAGGGCTAACAGAATCAAGGGATATGGGGAGATAGCAGGAATGGGGTATTGATTTTGGATGATCAGCCAAAATCATATTGAAAGGCGGTGCTGGTTCGAAGGGCCGAATGGCCTACTCCTGCACTTATTTTCTATGTTTCTACATCATGGTGAGTCCAGCACTCGTTGACGTCTGGTCCTGAAGAAGGGTCTTGTACCAAAACGTCACCCATCCATGTTCTCCAGAGATGTTGCCTGAACATGAAACTGTTGACAGTTCTAGAAATGAAATACGTTGATGAAACCCGAGTGATGGACAAGATAATGCTTCACAGGAGAAAGTTAAATCTGCATTGAATTAAACCCCACTTGTAGAAACTAAACTAAAGGACGATGTTTCCAAAAGTTATGAGTTTGATTCTATTACTCCAGAAGTGAAGGGCAGGTGGGATAGAGTCTAAGGCAATTACACCCTTTCATTTGATCAATACAGGGGATAAGGGGTTGTCTTAACCTACTTAGATCTGTCAAGAAATCAAAGGCAAACAATATTAAATCTCAAGTGTTTTCGTTTCGAGATACAGTGTGGCAACGGGCCCTTTGGCCCACCGAGTCCACGCCGACCAGCATTCACCTGTACACCCGCACTATCCTACACACTGGGGACTTTTTACCGAAGCCAATTAACCTACAAACCTGCACGTCTTTGGAATGTGGGAGGAAACCGGAGCACCCGTAGAAAACCCACGTGGGTCACGGGGAGAATGTACAAACTCTGCACAGACAGCACCTGGGTCTCCGGCGCTGTGAGGCAGCAACTCTACCGCTGCACCACCCTACCTTGTTGGGGAAAAATACTTAAAAAGCAGCAGAATATTTGTGACATTTACCAAATGACAGTTGTCTATAGTCAAAGTGTGTGTAGTTTGTTCCTGGCACGAAAATACTTCTGCTTTATCAGTTTCATGCTTAACTCTATAAACCTAAAGACTCCATTGTTGGAATGCAATTCAATATTTGACAAATCTGAACACCTTAACAGACAGATATAAAGCACACAGAGGGATTACTGGAGTACATTTTCCCTTTGTAGTCCCTGAGAGATCAGTGACAGAGGGTTGTTCTGATGTTCTAAGCCATGCCAATCCAGATATGATTGAATGACGGAGAGGACTTGATGTGCCAAATGGAGAAGGAACATCTCATTGGGTTTTAAAGTTTGCAGAAGCTAACATACAACTTCCTTAGCATCAAGTGAATTGATCAGCATGGTGGCACAGCGATAGACTAAGAGTTGCTGCCTTACAGTGCCAGAGACACGGGTTCGATCCTGACTACGCGTGCTTGTAGTTTGTACCTTCTCCCTGTGACCCGCGTGCTCTGGTTTCCTTCGGGTGCTCTGGTTTCCTCCCACATTCTAGAGATGTGCCGGTTTGTAGTTTAATTGACGTCTGTAAATTGCCCCTAGTGTGAAGGATATAGGACTAGTGTACAGGTTGGCGTGGACTTGGTGGGCAGAAGGGCCTGTTTTCACTGCAGCCCTCTAAAACAAACTTGCCGTTACCTCGTTGGTCTCAGTTTAACATTGCTTGTGAAAGTCAGCAAAGTACAAGATTCTTTCTATAGCCCTCAGACCAGTGAGCCCATGTGTTCATATCTTTAACCAGTCAGTCAGAACCTTTTTAGTTTAGTTTAGAGATACAGCACAGAATCAGGCCCTTCAGCCCACCAAGTCCACGTCAACCAGCGATACCCGTGCATTAAACTACCCCCCACACACTAGGGACAATTTACATTTATACCAAATTAACCTACAAACCTGCATGTGTTTGGATTGTGGGAGGAAACTGAAGATCTCGGAAAAATACCTGAAGTGTCAACGGGAAAATGTACAAAACTGCACTGACAGCACCTGTAGTCAGGATCGAACCCAGGTCTCTGGCACTGCAAGCAGTGTAAGCCAGGAACTCTACTGTTGTGCCTCCGTTCCTGCCCCTTTTTCCCAGAGCAGAGATGGAATACTAGTGGGCATAGCTTTAACGAGAGTGGGGAAAAGTTTAAAGATGTGTGGAGCAAGTTATAAGAGGTAGAGTGCACCTTGAGTGTATTGCCAGGGGTGGTGGAGGCAGATACAACAATGGCATTTAACAGGTTTTTTGATAGGCAGGGAATGGAGGGATAATGATAATGTGCAGACAGATAAGAGTTGGCAGTGGTGTCACGTTTAGCACAGGCATTGTGGGCCGAAGGGCATGTTCTTGTGTTGTACTGTTCTATGTTCTATACCTCATCAATTCCACTCTCGTCCCCTCCCGCTCTTCTCTCCCCTCCCCTCTTCTCTTCTCCCCTCTCTCCTTCGGTCCTCTCCCCTCCACCCATCTCCAATCTCCTCTCCCTGCCTCTCCTCTCCTCCCCTCCCCTCCCTACTCTTTCCCCCCACAAGTATCCTCTGCTTTTCTCGCACCTCTCCTTTTCTTTCCTCTCCGCACCTCCGCACCTCCGCTCTCCTCTCCTCCTCCCCTCACCTCTCCTCTCCTCTCCTTCCCCCCCCTCTCCTCTCCTCCCCCTCCCCTCCTCTCCTCCCATCTTCTCTCCACCTCTTCTCTCCTCTCCACTCCTCTCCCTCCAACCTGTTGTGTCTGTGTAAGACTGTCCTTACAGTCATCACAAGAGGGCTCTGCCCCTATTTGTATATTTTCTGGGAATCAGCCCGGTGGAATGTTGGCTGGAATAAAATACGACTTAAGGGGCTGTCCCACTACAGTGACCTAATTGGCGAGTTTTGTAGAGTTTGCCCTCAACTCATACTCGCAGCATGGTCGACACAAGGTCCTAGGAGGTCTTTGTACCTCTGCTTCATGCTTGCGAGTAGTCCCCGCATACTTGAGGCCTCAGCTAGGTCACGGTGTATTTCTCAACATGCTGAAAAATGCCCGCGAGTAAAAAAAGGTCGCCATGGAAAAAAATCAGTATTTGTTTTACTCGTAGCTTTAGTCGAAGTAGGTCGTAGTAGGTCGGCATGTTATTCGTAGGTAATCGAGGGTAGACAAAGGTAATTGATGGTAGTCGAAGGTAGTCGTAGATAGTCTTCAACATTGTCAAAGAGGTCGAAGGAGGTCTTCTACATAGTTGAAGGAGGTCTTCAACATGACACTTTTTCAAACTCTCCTAAACTCTTCTAAACTCGCCAATTAGGTCACCGCAGTGGGACAGCCCCTTTACTGTCATGGGACAACATGAATCTGAATTGAGTTACTACTCATCAAACACTACAATACCCTCCCCTCTCCTCCACTCTCCTCTCCTCTCCCTGCTCTCTCCTCTCCTCTCCACTACTCTCTTCTCCCCCCCTCTCCTCTCCTCTGCTCTCTTCTCTCCTCCCCTCTACACTGCTCTCCTCTCCTCTCTAATCCCCTCCTCTCTCCCCCTCCCACACCCTCTCTCACCCCACCCCTCAAATCCAGCAGCAAAGATAACTGAAATATTGTGTAGGTAAGAAATTGTCTCCTCTCCTCTCCAATCCTCTCCATCTCCTCTCCTCCCTTCCCCTTTCCTCTAGCCCCACCTCTCTGCTCCTCCTCCTCACATCTCCTCTCACCCCTCCCCTCGGCTCTTCTCTCCCCTCCCTTCTTCTCTCCCCTCCTCTCCTGTCTCCCATCCACCCGTCTCCCCCCTCTCCCTCTCAATCTCCCACCAGTAATAAAGTGGTGGGAGATTGTCTCGTCTCCTCTCCTCTCCTCTCCTCTCCTCTCCTCTCCGCTCCTCTCCTCTCCTCTCCTCTCCTCTCCTCTCCTCTCCTCTCCCCTCCCCCCCATCTCCTCTCCCCTCCTCTCCCCTCCTATCCCCTCCTACCCGCTCCTCTCCCTATGGTACACATGCGCAGAGAGACTTAAGATGGTGATTTCAATACAAGAAGAATGTTAAGTACCTGTGTGTTCTGAGTCTTATTTAAGTCAGTTTCCAGCACAAATACATAACAATTTGGCGACGAGGATGTCGATTCCATTAGCAGGAACAGAATTGCGTTCGATTTGAGGTATTCTCAAGATCGAACATAAAGTTAAAGACAAGATATGTATTTGGCTCGCAAGAAGTTGGAACGGGAACACACGATCGCCATGCAACAGGCTGTGCTGTAGAGGGACAGCACAGCTAGAAGCTAGAAGCGGAGTCCAGAGACAGTCAAGTCAGAACGGTGAATTCATCGCAGCAAAAGCTGGACTTTATGAATTTACTGTATTGTTTATTGATAACTATAATTTAGAGGACATATGCGTGCATTGCATGTATGTGGCTGGAAGTATATTAGTATATTAGTATATTATTATTAGTATGTCCTCTCTCCTCCCAATTATTATATCAGTATATTATTATATTGGTATATTAGTATAAATCGATTAGTATAAGAGAATTATTGGTAGTGAATTTACTGGATAACTGCGATAACAGTGATATTGTAAAGGAATTAAAAGATGATGGCACATTGTGTACTTGAGTAGCAACAGTGTAACCATGTCTAATACAATAGTTGGGAATGTGCCTCAGCTAGAATCTGGTTATACTTTTAACCATATAACCATATAACAATTACAGCACGGAAACAGGCCATCTCGGCCCTAGAAGTCCGTGCCAAACAATTATTTCGCTGGAGAACGCTACCCGACCCGTGGAGCTGGAGAACACCGCGGAGCTGGAGAACACCACCCGACCCGCTGGGTTGGAGAACGCCAGGTGAGCCCCGGGGCTGGAGACCATCAGCAGAGCCGTGGGGCTGGAGCTGCAGAACACCAGCGCGCACCAAGCCTGCTCGGCCGACCAGAAGCACCAACAGATGGCGACGCATACGAAAACACCGCCGGGGACGCAGAGGTGGGTTAAAGGCCAGGTTAGAGCTAGCCCCACACAGGCCAGGTTAGAGCTAGACCCACACAGGCCAGGTTAGAACTAGACCCACACAAGCCAGGTTAGAGCTAGCCCCACACAGGCCAGGTTAGAGCTAGCCCCACACAGGCCAGGTTAGAGCTAGCCCCACACAGGCTAGGTTAGAACTAGCCCCACACAGGCCAGGTTAGAGCTAGCCCCACACAGGCTAGGTTAGAACTAGCCCCACACAGGCCAGGTTAGAGCTAGCCCCACACAAGCCAGGTTAGAGCTAGCCCCACACAGGCTAGGTTAGAGCTAGCCCCACACAGGCCAGGTTAGAGCTAGCCCCACACAGGCCAGGTTAGCGCTAGCCCCACACAGGCTAGGTTAGAACTAGCCCCACACAGGCCAGGTTAGAGCTAGCCCCACACAGGCCAGGTTAGAGCTAGTCCCACACAGGCTAGGTTAGAGCTAGCCCCACACAGGGTAGGTTAGAGCTAGCCCCACACAGGCTAGGTTAGAGCTAGCCCCACACAGGCTAGGTTAGAGCTAGCCCCACACAGGCTAGGTTAGAGCTAGCCCCACACAGGGTAGGTTAGAGCTAGCCCCACACAGGCCAGGTTAGAGCTAGCCCCACACAGGCTAGGTTAGAGCTAGCCCCACACAGGCCAGGTTAGAACTAGCCCCACACAAGCCAGGTTAGAGCTAGCCCCACACAGGCCAGGTTAGAGCTAGCCCCACACAGGCTAGGTTAGAGCTAGCCCCACACAGGCCAGGTTAGAACTAGCCCCACACAGGCTAGGTTAGAGCTAGCCCCACACAGGCTAGGTTAGAACTAGCCCCACACAGGCTAGGTTAGAGCTAGCCCCACACAGGCTAGGTTAGAGCTAGCCCCACACAGGCCAGGTTAGAGCTAGCCCCACACAGGGTAGGTTAGAGCTAGCCCCACACAGGCCAGGTTAGAGCTAGTCCCACACAGGGTAGGTTAGAGCTAGCCCCACACAGGCCAGGTTAGAACTAGCCCCACACAGGCCAGGTTAGAGCTAGCCCCACACAGGGTAGGTTAGAGCTAGTCCCACACAGGCCAGGTTAGAGCTAGCCCCACACAGGCCAGGTTAGAGCTAGTCCCACACAGGGTAGGTTAGAGCTAGCCCCACACAGGCCAGGTTAGAGCTAGCCCCACACAGGCCAGGTTAGAGCTAGCCCCACACAGGCCAGGTTAGAGCTAGCCCCACACAGGCCAGGTTAGAGCTAGCCCCACACAGGCCAGGTTAGAGCTAGCCCCACACAGGCCAGGTTAGAGCTAGCCCCACACAGGCCAGGTTAGAGCTAGCCCCACACAGGCCAGGTTAGAGCTAGACCCACACAGGGTAGGTTAGAACTAGCCCCACACAGGGTAGGTTAGAACTAGCCCCACACAGGGTAGGTTAGAGCTAGCCCCACACAGGCCAGGTTAGAGCTAGCCCCACACAGGGTAGGTTAGAGCTAGCCCCACACAGGCCAGGTTAGAGCTAGCACCACACAGGGTAGGTTAGAGCTAGCCCCACACAGGCCAGGTTAGAGCTAGCCCCACACAGGGTAGGTTAGAGCTAGCCCCACACAGGCCAGGTTAGAGCTAGCCCCACACAGGGTAGGTTAGAGCTAGCCCCACACAGGCCAGGTTAGAGCTAGCCCCACACAGGCCAGGTTAGAACTAGCCCCACACAGGGTAGCGATTCCTAGCCTTTTCCTCGCCAACGTGCGCTCACTGGCAAACAAAATGGACGAACTCCGGCTAAGGATCACCTCCCACAACTGGATCAAGGACTGCAACATCCTGATCTTCATGGAC
This sequence comes from Amblyraja radiata, assembly GCF_010909765.2. Taxonomy (NCBI): domain Eukaryota; kingdom Metazoa; phylum Chordata; class Chondrichthyes; order Rajiformes; family Rajidae; genus Amblyraja; species Amblyraja radiata. The sequence goes on along the minus strand of NW_022630538.1, from coordinate 52,807 downwards.
ACTTGGCTCAACACTGACGTTCCTGACAGCGCCATCCAGCTATCGGGGTGTCATTTACTCCAAGCGGACAGGACATCAGACCCCGGTAAGACCAGAGGTGGGGGTCTGTGCATTTATGTAAATAAAGCATGGTGCACAGACTCCACCGTCATCGAGAGTCACTGCTCAGCTAACCTAGAGTTCCTCTTGGTTAGATGTAGACCGTTCTATCTGCCCAGAGAGTTTACCTCCACTGTTGTGACTGCAGCCTGTATCCCTCCTGATGCTAATGCTAAGCTTGCAATGAAAGAGCTGCATACTGCCAATAGCAATCAACAGACGCACAACCCCGAGGCAGCCTTCATTGTTGCGGGTGACTTCAATCACTCTAACCTGAAGACTGTACTCCCCAAATTCCACCAACATGTCTCCTTCCCCACTAGAGTAGACAAGACACTGGACAAAGTCTACACCAACATGGCTGAAGCTTACAAAGCCATCCCCCTCCCCCACCTTGGTCAGTCTGATCACGTCTCATTGTTCCTGCTCCCTAAGTACTCCCCACTCATCAGACGGGTTAAACCAACTGTGAGGACAGTTAAAGTCTGGTCAGAGGAAGCGGACTTCACACTTCAGCAGTGTTTTGGAAACACTGACTGGAAGGCGTTTGCAGCCCAGGCCACCCTTGACTCCCACACGGACATTGATTCCTACACATCCTCTGTTCTGGACTTTATAAATTGTATTGTATTCAAATTTATTGTCATTGTCTCAGTTGTCATAAACTCCACCATCAATAGTGTCACCTCCCTCAAACAGGTGACCATATTCCCGAATCAGAAGCCATGGATGAACAGCGAGGTCAGGCTACTGCTGAAAGCACGGGACACTGCTTTCAGGTCAGGCGATGCCCGAGCCTACAGCTCATCCAGGGCTAACCTGAAGAGGGGCATCAAGAAGGCCAAGCACTGCCATAAGCTCAGGATTGAGGAGCACTTCAACAACAACTCCGACCCCCGACGCATGTGGCAAGGTATCCAGGCCATCACGGACTACAGACCCTCCAACACCACCCCCACATCCAGCGACGCCTCCTTCCTGGAGGAGCTTAATCACTTCTATGGCCGCTTTGACAGGGACAATCAAGAGACAGCCATCAAGGCTGTGCTACCTGCCGATCACCAACCCCTCACACTCACCCCCTACGACGTATACGTGGCACTGAGTAGGACTAATGCACGTAAAGCTGCTGGCCCTGACGGCATCCCCGGGCGCGTGCTCAGGGCCTGTGCTGCGCAGCTGACAGACGTCTGGACTGACATCTTCAACCTGTCACTTGCCCAAGCAGTTGTCCCCACACGCCTTAAAACCACCTCCATTGTGCCAGTGCCAAAACACTCCACTGCGGCGAGCCTCAACGACTTCCGCCCAGTTGCACTTACCCCCATCATCACCAAGTGCTTCGAGAGGCTGGTCCTGGCACACCTCAAAAGCTGCCTACCCCACACACTGGATCCCTATCAGTTTGCCTACCGCAAGAACAGGAGTACGGAGGATGCCATCTCAACGGCACTTCACTCCGCCCTCTCCCACCTCGACAACAGAGACACTTACGTAAGAATGCTGTTCATCGATTACAGCTCAGCATTCAACACCATTATACCATCAAAACTGATCACCAAACTCGGTAACCTGGGCATCGACCCCTCCCTCTGCAACTGGATACTGGACTTTCTAACCAACAGACCCCAGTCTGTTAGGTTAGACAAGCACACCTCTTCAACCCTCACCCTGAACATCAGCGTTCCACAGGGCTGTGTGCTGAGCCCCCTCCTCTACTCCCTCTTCACCTATGACTGCACACCTGTACATGGTACTAACACCATCATCAAGTATGCAGATGATACAACGGTGATTGGCCTTATCAGCAACAACGATGAGTCGGCCTACAGGGAGGAGGTCCAGCACTTAGCAGCATGGTGCGCTGACAACAACCTGGCCCTTAGATCCAAGAAGACCAAGGAGCTCATTGTAGACTTCAGGAAGTCCAGGGGTGGCACGCACACCCCCATCCACATTAACGGGACGGAGGTGGAACGTGTTTCTAGCTTCAGGTTCCTGGGAGTCAACATCTCCAATGACCTCTCTTGGACCCACAATACCTCAACTCTGGTCAAGAAGGCTCACCAGCATCTCTTCTTCCTGAGGAGACTGAAGAAGGTCCATCTGTCTCCTCAGATTCTGGTGAACTTCTACCGCTGCACCATCGAGAGCATCCTTACCAACTGTATCACAGTATGGTATGGCAACTGCTCTGTCTCCGACCGGAAGGCATTGCAGAGGGTGGTGAAAACTGCCCAACGCATCACCGGTTCCTCGCTCCCCTCCATTGAGTCTGTCCAAAGCAAGCGTTGTCTGCGGAGGGCGCTCAGCATCGCCAAGGACTGCTCTCACCCCAACCATGGACTGTTTACCTTCCTACCATCCGGGAGGCGCTACAGGTCTCTCCGTTGCCGAACCAGCAGGTCCAGGAACAGCTTCTTCCTGGCGGCTGTCACTCTACTCAACAACGTACCTCGGTGACTGTCAATCACCCCCCCCCGGACACTTATTATTATTTATTCAAATCATTTGCTATGTCGCTCTTCCAGGGAGATGCTAAATGCATTTCGTTGTCTCTGTACTGTACACTCACAATGACAATTAAAGTTGAATCTGAATCTGAATCTGAAATCTGATTTTCCCTTAGTCCCACCTGCCTGCACTCATACCATAACCCTCCATTCCCTTCTCATCCATATGCCTATCCAATTTATTTTTAAATGATACCAACGAACCTGCCTCCACCACTTCCACTGGAAGCTCATTCCACACCGCTACCACTCTCTGAGTAAAGAAGTTCCCCAGTTACTTTTGAGGAATGGACCAAAGTCCTGGAGACTTCAAAAGAGAAGAAAAGAGTATTGTTCCTTACGGGTTTAGGAAGCAAGGGTTATCACACCCTACGTGCGTTGCTGCAGCCAGCAAAGCCCGCTAGTAAAATGTACGAGGAATGTAAGGAGGTGTTAATTGTTCATTTCTCACCAAAACCAACAGAAATAGTGCAAAGATACCGATTCTATACATGCACACAAGCAAATAGAAACATAGAAACCAAAGATTATAGAGGAGCTCCTCTATACTCTTTGATAGAAACTAAGTCCAGGAGGAGGCCATTCGGCCCATCGAGCCAGCACCGCCATTCAGTGTGATCATGGCTGATCATCCCCAATCAAAAAGTGTTTTCTCACCTCAGTCTTAAATGACCTCCCCTTTATTCTAAGACTGTGGCCCCTGGTTCTGGACTCGCCGAACATTGGGAACATTTTTCCTGCATCTAGCTTGTCCAGACCTTTGATAATGTTATATGTTTCTATAAGATCCCCCTCATCCTTCTAAACTCCAGTGAATACAAGCTTAGTCTTTTCAATCTCTCCTCATATGACAGTCCCGCCATCCCAGGGATCAATCTCGTTAACCTACGCTGCACTGCCTCAATCACAAAGATGTCCTTCCTCAAATTAGGAGACCAAAACTGTACACAATACTCCAGATGTGGACTCACCAGAGCCCTATACAACTGCAGAAGAACCTCTCTACTCCTATACTGAAATCCACTTGTTATGAAGGCCAACATTCCATTAGCTTTCTTCACTGCCTGCTGTACATGTAAGCCAACTTTCAGTGACCGGTGTACAAGGACGTCCAGGTCTCGCTGCACCTCCCCCTTACCTAACCTAACCCCATTGAGATAATAATCTGCCCCCTTGTTTTTGCTGCCAAAGTGTATAACCTCACATTTATCTATATTATAATGCATCTGCCACACATCTGCCCACTCACTCAACCTGTCCAGGTCACCCTGCAACCTCCTAACATCCTCTTCACAGCTCACACTGTCATCCGCAAACTTGCTAGTGTTGCTCCTAATTCCCTCTTCCAAATCATTAATATATATGGTAAACAGTTGCGGCCCCAATACCGAGCCTTGCGGCACTCCACTCGCCACTGCCTGCCATTTTGAAAAGGACCCGTTCACTCCTACTCTTTGCTTCCGGTCTGCCAACCAATGTTCTATCCATGTCAACACCCTACTCCCAATACCATGTGCTCTAATTTTAGTCACCAGTCTCCCGTGCAGGACCTTATCAAAGGCTTTCTGAAAGTCTAGATGCTCTACATCCACTGGCTCCCCTTCATCCATTTTACTTGTCACATCCTCAAACAATTCCAGAAGATTAGTCAAGCATGATTTCCCTTTCATAAATCCATGTTGACTTGGACTAATCCTTTTACTGCTATCCAAATGCCCATTGTTACCTCTTTAATAATTGACTCCAGCATCGTTCCCATCACCGGTCAGGCTAACTGGTCTGTAATTCCCCGTTTTCTCTATCGCTCCTTTCTTGAAACGTGGGATAACATTAGCTATCCACAGGAATTGATCCTGAATCTTTGAACATTGGAAAATGATCACCAATGCGTCCACTATTTCTAGAGCCACCTCCCTGAGGACCCTGGGATGCAGACCATCAGGCCCAGGGGATTTATCATCCTTCAATCCCATTAGCCTATCCAATATTATTTCTCGCCTAATGAAAATTTCTTTCAGTTCCTCTGCCCGCTTAGATCCTCTGTCCTCCAGTACATCTGGGAGATTGTTTGTGTCTTCCTTAGTAAAGACAGATCTGAAGTACCTATTCAACTCTTCTGCCATTTCCTTGTTGCCCATAATAATTTCACCCGTGTCTGCCTTCAAGGGACCCACATTTGACTTTGCTACTCTTTTTCCCTTAACATATCTAAAGAAGCTTTTACTGTCCTTCTTTATATTCCTGGCCAGCTTCCCTTCATACTTCATCTTTTCAGCCCGTATTGTCTGCATTGTCTCCTTCTATTGTCCTATGAAAGTTTCCCAATCCTCTGGCTTCCGGCTAAGTTTTTCTAGTTATGAAATGAGAATAGTTATGAAACTTGTTTTTTAAGAAGTTCCAAAAGTTGTTCTTCTTCTGTTAGTGACAGACCTTTTGGCACTGATTGATTGATGTTACATGGGGATCTTTGTCCCAATACCCCTTGATCCCGTTAGCCCTAAGAGCTAAATCTAACTCTCTCTTGAAAACATCAAGAGATCCAGCCTCTGAGGCAGAGAATTCCACAGATTCACAACTGTCTGGGTGAAAACGTTTTTCCCCCATCTCAGTCCTAAATGGCCGACCCCTTATTCTTAAACTGTGTGACCCCTGGTCTGGACTCCCCCAACATCAGGATCTATGTTGCTGCATCTAAATTGTCCGATCGCTTGAGAATTTGATATGTTTCTATAAGATTCCCTCTCATCCTAAATTCTAGAGAATACAAGCCCAGTCGACACACTTCCCCTCTCCCCCTCTCCCTCCCCCTCTCACCTGCCCCCTCTCCCCCTCTCGCCTCCTCTCCCCCTCTCCCCCTCTCCCCTCTCCCCCTCTCACCTGCTCCCTCTCCCCCTCCCCCCCTCTCTCCCTCTCTCCCTCTCCCCTGCTCCCTCTCTCCCCCTCTCTCCCCCTCTCTCCCACACACACGGTGGCGCAGCGGTAGAGTTGCTGCCTTACAGCGCTAGCGGCGCCAGAGACCTGGGTTCGATCCCGACTACAGGTGCTGTCTGTACGGAGTTTGCACGTGCTCCCCGTGACTGCGCGGGTTTTCCCAGAGATCTTCGGTTTTCTCCCACACTCCAAAGATGTACAGGTTTGCAGGTTAATTGGCTTGATATAAGTGTAAAATGTCCCTAGTTGGTGTAGGATAGTGTTAGTGTGCGGGCGATCGCTGGTCGGCACGGACTCGGTGGGCCGAAGGGCCTGTTTCCGCATTGTATCTCTTTATGTAATTGATAGGGGAGAGAGGAGAGAGGAGAGGGGAGAGGAGAGAGGGTAATGGAGAGAGGGTGATGGAGAGAGTGAGAGGGGAGGTGATTCGTTGAGGCAGCTGTCAGGTTCTCCTCCCCCCTCTCTCCCCCTCACCCCTCTCTTCCCCCCCCTCTCTCTCTGCCTCTCCCCCCTCTCTCCCCTCTCTCCCCTCTCTCCCCTCCTCTCTACCCCCCTCTTCCCCTTTCTTCTCCCCTCCCTTTCTTCCCTTTCCCCATTCCCTCTCTCAACTCCCCCTCCCTCTTCTCATCCCTCCATCTTTCTCTCACTTCCACACCCCCTCTCTCCTTCTCTCCCCTCTTTCTCTCACTTCAATACTTTCATCTCCTCTTCCCTCTCCCCTCCTCCCTCTCTCCCCCTTCCATCTCTCCACTCCCTCTCCTCATCGCTCTACCTTTCCGTCACTTCCACATCTTACCTCCTTCTCTTCCCTCTCTCCCCTCTCTCCTCTCCGCCCATAGGCCTTGGGCTTCAAGCCTTGCATGTGGGGGGGAGAGGATCATTGGTTGGCACGGACTCAGAGGGTCGAAGGGCCTGTTTCTGTGCTGTATCTCTGAATTAACTAGTGTGGGAACGGGCGATCACTGGTTGGCACGGACCCGGTGGGTCGAAGGGCCTGTTTCCGCACTCTATCTCCAAACTAAACTAGTGTGTGAACGGGTGATCGCTGGGCCACACCTTCTGGCCCACGCGGTAGGTGGGGGCCTGGGTGCGGTGACGGTTGGCAGCCGTGGCGTAACGGTCCATGGAGTGGAGAAGAGCCGCCCTGGCTTGGGTCCACGTCCTGCAGCAGCGACGAATGAAGGCCTGGACGGACGGGCAGGAAACCTCTTTCTCCAGCGCCGGGAACAGTGGAGGCTGGAACCAGTAGGCACACTGGAAAGGGGAGAGCCCAGTGGCCGAGCTTGTCAGGGTGTTGTGGGCGTACTCCACCCACAACAACTGCTGGGACCAGGAGGAGGGATGCTTGGACACCATACACCGCAGCGCCGTCTCCATCTCCTGATTCTTCTTTTCAGTTTGGCCGTTGGACTGGGGATGAAATCTGGACGTCAGACTCACGGTGGCCCCCACAAACGTGCAGAACTCCCTCCAGAACACAGAGGCAAACTGGGGTCCCCGGTCGGAGACCACATCGACGGGGAGACCATGGAGCCTGAAGATGTGGAGTAACATGAGCTCGGCAGTTTCCTTGGCTGACGGAAGCTTGGGCAGGGGCACGAAGTGAGCCATCTTGCTAAATCTATCGACCACGGTCAGGATGGTGGTGTGACCACTGGATGGGGGCAGGCCGGTAACGAAGTCCAGGGAGATGTGGGACCATGGTCGATGGGGTACAGGCAGTGGAAGCAGATGACTCGCAGGAGCTTGGTGTGAGACCTTGTGCTGGTTGCAAACGGGACAGGCGTTGACAAACCCCCGAGTGTCCTCCTCCAGCGATGCCCACCAGAACCTCCGTAGCACCATCTCCTTGGCCCGCTGAATGCCGGGATGACAGGTGAGTCGAGAGCTGTGGGCCCACTGAAGGACGTCGGACCGCAGGGCAGAAACCACAAACAGGCGATCAGGAGGGCATGCGCTGGGTCCCGGCTGGTTCACCAAGGCCGCCTTGACCCTCTCCTCCACTTCCCAGGTGAGGGAGGCAACCCTGTGCGAGGACGGGAGGATGGTCTTGGGGCCAGAGGCAGGCTCCTCCTTCGCCAAGAACTGTCGAGAGAGGGCATCGGGCTTCACGTTGCGGGACCAAGGTCGGTAGGAGAGGGAGAAGTTGAAGCGGGTGAGGAAGAGAGATCAGCGGGCCTGATGAGAGTTGAGCCTCTTGGCTGACTGGAGGTATTCAAGGTTCTTGTGGTCAGTCCAAACCAAGAAAGGCTGCTCGGTTCCCTCCAGCCAGTGACGCCATTCCTCCAACGCCAACTTAACCGCCAACAGTTCTCGGTTGCCAATGTCATAATTCCTCTCAGCAGGGGTCAGGCGTCGGGAGAAGAAGGCGCATGGATGGAGCTTCTGGTGCCCGGCAGCCCGCTGGGACAGAACAGCTCCCACCCCCACGTCGCTGGCGGGCTAGTTCCTTGACCATAAAATTAATGTCACAACCAGAGTCTATGAAGGTGGCGAGGGTGTGAGAACCATCAGACAACAGCAGACGGGCATGACAAAGAGGGCGTCGGGCAGAGGAAAGTTCAGAGGTTCGACTCACCAGTAATTCCTCCGCTACTGGTGAGTCTGGCCTTTTACTGGACACTTGGAGATGTAATGACCCGCCAGGCCACAGTAGAGACAGAGGTTCCCCCGACGCCGACGTTCCCGTTCCTCGGGGGTGAGACTGGTGCGACCCACCTGCATGGGTTCGGGTTGCCTCGACGGTTGCCCCGACGAGGGTAGTCCAGTCTCCGGAGGAAAACGAGCTTGGGTGGATAGCTGGCGGTCCGCCTGTCCCTGTCACCTCTCCTGACGTCTCGCCAGGATGCGTCGGTCCAGAAGGGTCGTTAGCTCGATAAGCCCATGCAGAGAAGAAGGAAGGTCGTGGGATACCAACTCATCCTTGATATAGTCATTCAAGCCCAGCAAGAAAGCGTCACACTGGGCCGGGGCGTTCCAATCACTCTGACGGGCCCTGGTGCGAAAGTCGATGGCGAAGTAAGCGACGCTCTGGTTCCCCTGGCTCAACCCCAGCAGACTTCCCGCAGCGTCCGGACCCATCGAAACCTCACCGAATACCTTGCGAAGCTCCGCAGCGAAGGCCTGGAAAGAGGAGCAAGCCGGCGTGCGTCCCTCCCATTCAGCCGTTCCCTACAGTCGAGCTCTGCCAGTCAGGTGATTAATGGTAAACGCCACTCTCGCCGCTTCCTGGGCGAAGGTGTAGGGCTGTAGGGCGAAGAGAATGGAACAGTTCGTGATGAATGGGTTGCAGCCCTCCGGGTCTCCAGCGTAGCGCTCCGGGGTTCCCACCCGGGGCTCAGGTGATGGTCCTGGCGGACCGGGAGCTAGTGCTGTCGGAGCCGGAGGCGAAGCATGGGGTGTAGCCTGGGCGAGGGTGGTCGTCAGCTGTTGGACCTGGGTGGCTAGTGCAACCAATGCTTGCTCTTGGTTTGACACAGCCTGTCGAACCTCGGAGTTGGAGGCAGTGAGCATAGCTTCGTGCTGCAGGAGCGTGTGCTCAATCCTCTCGAAGCGGTTTGACGGAGACATTGTGTGCGCTGAGTCCATTGTTGGCCAGATTGTACTGTAATGGGTATAGCTTGGACCCAATAGCAGCACAGAATCAGGCAGGTATAGTTGGTAATGAACTTTATTACGATACTGTAACACAGAGTAGTAACACAGGAATGGGTACACCATACTCACACAGAGGCTCAGGATTGAGCGAGGGTTCCGAAGAGGGGCAAGCAGGATCGAATCCGTGTAGGCAGTCGGGAAATCGCTGGAGAGTCTTGCATGAATGCTGAGAACAATCTGGCACTGTGTGAACGGTGAGGAGAGTCTATATACCGGGTTAATTGGTGATCAGAGGCAACTGAGTGCAACAGGTGAGGAGAGTTGGTCTGATGAGAGGGGAGTGGCAGGCAGGCAGGTGAGGAGAAGGAGGGACCGGTGGAAAAGTACTGGGAGGTGAAGTAGATGAGAATGAGGAGAGGGCAGACTGTGACAAGTATAGATAAATCATTTACACAATGGGAAAGAATAGGAATCAAAACGCTCGGAGACTTGTATGAATTTGGAAAATTACTATCATTCCAACAATTACAACTGAAATATAATTTGACAAATAATCAATATTTTAAATATTTTCAAATATGTGACTATCTGAAAAAATATACAAAAGACTATCGTAATATGCCTCCAGACTTACTGGACAAAGCAATGAAGACAAAGGCTGAATCAGCAAACTTAATATCATATATTTATATAACACTATTTTAAATATAGAAATACCTACAACTGACGGTATTAGAAGAGACTGGGAACAAGAACTAGCTATAAAAATTTCAAAAGAGAGCTGGGATAAACACTTACTATATGTGCATAAATGCTCGATTAACGTAAGACCTACTCTAATTCAATTCAAAACATTACGTAGACTATACTATTCAAAAACCAAAATAATTAAACTTTTCCCTCACGTCTCACCCATTTGTGATAAATGCCAGTCTCAAGAAGCTACCGTAGCCCACTCATTTGTTTTTTGTATAAAAATCCAAAAATTCTGGACCAAAATCTTTGAAATCTTCACAAAATTATTTAAAATAAAACTGATACCAAAAGCAGAATGGATTATCTTTGGAATAATGGAAGGTAGCCCTGAACTAAACGTGTTCCAAAAGAATTTATTTAATTACGGGCTAATAACGGGAAAAAAGCATACTCAAATTCTGGAAAAATGCTCCTATACCAACAATAAAAATGTGGATTTCAAATATGTTTGAAACATTACACCTGGAAGATATGAGACTCCTCCTCGCAGGCAAAGCAGACCACTTCCAAAAGACGTGGTCTGCATTTATGGACTTACTACAAGTATAAGGTGCAATAGTAATTTAACAAATAAATGGTGCCAGGATCTGGTAACGGGGGATGAAAAAAATGTAGTTGGTATATCCCTTTTTGCGTAGTTTTTTATAATAGAGCAATTGTTTCTCTTTCTTTCTTTCTTTTCTAGGGTCTATTTCTTAACTTTCTTCTCTAACTCTCTTTCTAATGGGCTTTCTTTTTCCCAACACTTTCTCGCACTATCACGACTCTTTCTCACTTTCCTTACTTCCTTTATTTCTATCTTTCTTAAAGCTCAAAAAATGAAGGGGTACAACAAATGTAATAAGATATATGTGGTGTGTATTACTGTAACTTATTGTACTTCTAATAAATAAATAAATAAATAAAAATTAATTGAAAAAAGAAATTGTTTAGATTTATAGAAATATCTTTCTTCTTGGTATGGGAAGTGTGTATCACTTGTGTGATCATTGTGTTATATACGTATCTTGTAGTTTGAGGAGTGGTCTTTGATAATTGGGCCTACTGGGGTTTTGCTGTGTTGAAATAAAATAAGCAAAGTTATACCACAGGCAAACAAAGGCTGTAAAGAGGCCAGGGAAGGGAGATCATGTGACTGATGTTGTAAATCACCAGAAGGACTCAGATGATTGGTTACTAGCTTGTCATACCCTCTGTATCTGAAATGACTAATACCTATATAAATGCCATGAGTTTGTATCAAAGTTACTCCTCTCTGGATCCGCCCCAGAGCATCAGCTCTGTGTTGGAAGGTTCAAGAGACTAGTCTCAGCTGAATAAATAATTGATTTTAACAGCAACAAGTGTTTGAGTCAAGGTGACTTTAGATTGACAGAAGAACTCAGTTTAACAGGTGGCTCTAGAAATAGTGGATGCATTGGTGATCATTTTCCAATGTACAATAGATTCAGGATCAGTTCCTGTAGATTGGAGAATAGCTAATGTTATCCCACTTTTCAAGAAAGGAGCGAGAGATAAAACGGGCAATTACAGACCAGTTAGCCTGACTTCGGTGGTGGGAAAGATGCTGGAGTCAATTATTAAAGGGGTAATAATGGGGCATTTGGATAGCAGTAATAGGATTAGTCCAAGTCAACATGTATTTATGAAAGGGAAATCATGCCTGACTAATCTTCTGGAATTTTTTGAGGATGTGACAAGTAAAATGGATGAAGGGGTGCCAGTGGATGTAGTGTATCTAGACTTTCAGAAAGCCTTTGATAAGGTCCCGCACGGGAGACTGGTGACTAAAATTAGAGCACATTGTATTGGGGGTAGGGCGTTGACATGGATAGAAAAATTGGTTCGCAGACCGGAAGCAAAGTGTAGGAGTGAACAGGTCCTTTTCAGAATAGCAGGCAGTGGCGAGTGGAGTACCGCAAGGCTCGGTGTTGGGACCGCAACTGTATACCATATATATTAATGATTTGGAAGAGGGAATTAGGAGCAACACTAGTAAGTTTGCAGTTGACACAAAGCTGGGTGGCAGTGTGAACTATGAAGAGGATGTTAGGAGGTTGCAGGGTGACCTGGACAGGTTGAGTGAATGGGCAGATGCGTTGCAGATGCATTATAATACAGATAAATGTGAGGTTATCCACCTTGGCTGCAAAAACAAGGGGGCAGATTATTATCTCAATGGGGTTAGGTTAGGTAAGGGGGAGGTACAGCGAGACCTGGGTGTCCTTGTACACCGGTCACAGAAAGTTGGCGTGCAGGTACAGCAGGCAGTGAAGAAAGCTAATGGAATATTGGCCTTCATAACAAGAGGATTTCAGTATAGTAGTATAGAGGTTCTTCTGCAGTTGTATAGAGCTCTGGTAAGACCACACCTGGAGTATTGCGTACAGTTTTGGTCTCCAAATCTGAGGAAGGACATTATTGCCATAGAGGGAGTGCAGAGAAGGTTCACCAGACTGATTCCTGGGATGTCAGGACTGTCTTATGAAGAAAGACTGGGTAGACTTGGTTTATACTCTCTAGAATTTAGGAGATTGAGAGGGGATCTTATAGAAACTTACAAAATTCTTAAGGGGTTGGACAGGCTAGATGCAGGAAGATTGCTCCCGATGTTGGGGAAGTCCAGGACAAGGGGTCACAGCTTAAGGATAAGTGGGAAATCCTTTAAAACCGAGATGAGAAGAACTTTTTTCACACTGAGAGTGGTGAACCTCTGGAACTCCCTGCCACAGAGGGTAGTCGAGGCCAGTTCATTGGCTATATTTAAGAGTTAGTTAGATGTGGCCCTTGTGGCTAAGGGGATCAGAGGGTATGGAGAGAAGGCAGGTACGGGATACTGAGTTGGATGATCAGCCATGATCATATTGAATGGCGGTGCAGGCTCGAAGGGCCGAATGGCCTACTCCTGCACCTAATTTCTATGTTTCTATGTATTGTGTACAGTTTTGGTCTCCTAATTTGAGGAAGGACATCCTTGTGATTGAGACAGTGCAGCGTAGGTTCACGAGATTGATCCCTGGGATGGCGGGACTGTCAAATGAGGAAGGATTGAAAAGACTAGGCTTGTATTCACTGGAGTTTAGGAGGATGAGGGGGCATCTTATAGAAACATATACAATTCTAAAAGGACTGGACAAGCTAGATGCAGGAAAAATGTTCCAGGAGTCTTAGAATAAAGGGGAGGTAATTTAAGACTGAGGTGAGAAAAAACTTTTTCACCCAGAGAGCTGTGAATTTATGGAATTCCTTACCGCAGAGGGCAGTGGAGGCCAAATCACTGGATGGATTTAAGAGAGAGTTAGATAGAGCTCTAGTGGCTAGTGGAATCAAGGGATATGGGGAGAAGGCAGGCACGGGTTATTGATAGGGGACGATCAGCCATGATCACAATGAACGGCTCGAAGGGCCGAATGGCCTCCTCCTGCACCTATTTTCTAACTATGTCTACGTAAAATAGTTGCAGGAGGAGGCCATTCGGCCCTACGTGCCAGCACCGCCATTCATTGCGATCATTGCTGATTGTCCCCAATCAATAACCCATGCCTGCCTTCTCCCCATATCCCTTGATTCCCTCGATAGCAAGGATGTCATTTCTCAAATTAGGAGACGAAAACTGCACACAATACTCCAGATGTGGCTTCACCTGGTCCCTGTACAATGGCAGAAGGATCTCTTTACTCCTGTACTCAAATCCTCTCGTTATGAAGGCCAACATGCCATTAGCTTTCTTCACAGTCTGCTTTCTTCACAGTCTTCACAGGGAAAATAGATTATGAAAGAAAACTGGCAGGGTACATAAAAACTGACTGCAAAGGTTTTTATATATATGTGAAGAGAAAAAGATTAGTTAAAACAAATGTAGGTCCATTGCAGTCAGAAACAGGTGAATTGATCATGGGGAACAAAGACATGGCAGACCAATTGAATAACTACTTTGGTTCTGTCTTCACTAAGGAAGACATAAATAATCTGCCGGAAATAGCAGGAGATCGGGGGTCAAATGAGATGGAGGAACTGAGTGAAATCCAGGTTAGTGGATCCAGAAGTGGTGTTAGGTAAATTGAATGGATTAAAGGCCGATAAATCCCCAGGGCCAGATAAGTTGCATCCCAAAGTAGCCGCAGAAATAGTGGATGCATTAGTGATAAATTTTCAAAACTCTTTAGATTCTGGAGTAGTTCCTGAGGATTGGAGCGTAGCCCACATTTTAAAAAGGGAGGGAGAGGGAAAAACGGTGAATTACAGACATTAGTCAGTAGTGGGGAAGCTGCTAGAGTCAGTTATTAAAGATGGGATAGCAGCACATTTGGAAAGTGGTGAAATCATTGGACAAAGTCAGCATGGGTTTATGAAAGGTAAATCATGTCTGACGAATCTTATAGAATTTTTCGAGGATGTAACTAGTAGAGTGGATAAGGGAGAACCAATGGATGTGTTATATCTGGACTTTCAGAAGGCTTTCGACAAGGTCCCACATAAGAGATTAGTATACAAACTTAAAGCACACGGTATTGGGGGTTCAGTATTAGATTAGATTAGATTAGATTATTTAATGACCACACAGTCAAGCTGGTGGAATTCAGGTTCAGTACAGGATGTTACAAGGTAGGCTGATTCCTGTCAAACATAACATAAAACACAACATCATACAATATACAGTACATGCATGGGGAGGATATGTGCTGTTATCATAGTGTGTTCAGAATTCGGATTGCGTGTGGGTAAAAACTGTTTTTAAATTGAGATGTCTTGGCGGGCAGTGAGCTGTAGCGCCTTCCTGATGGCAGCAGGTGGAAGATGTGGTGAGCTGGGTGGGAGGGATCAGAGATGATTTTCTTCACCCTTGACACAGACCGTTTGTGATGGAGTGATTCTATTGATCGAAGGGGAGTGCTGATGATTTTGGATGCTTTGTTAACTATGCGTTGTAATTTATTATGGGAGTGAGTGTCTAAACTGCTGAACCAGACTGTAATTGATGAAGTGAGCATGCTTTGGATGATGGCTGTGTAGAATTTGATTAGGAGGTGTTTCCTTACTCTAAACTTCTTGAGCTGGCGGAGGAAGAAGAGTCTTTGGTTGGCTTTTTGTAGATGTGATTTGAATTGATTTTCCATTTGAGGTTATTGCTTATGTGAGTGCCAAGAAATTTGAATGAGTCAGTGGTGGATATGGGTTCGCCTGAGATGAGTAGGGGGGTCTTGGGTTGTGCCTTACGTCTGAGATCAATGATGAGTTCGTGTGTTTTTGATGTGTTGAATAAGAGGTTATTATCTGTGCACCAAGTGACTGCTTTGTGTGTTTGAGTGCGGTATTCTATTTCATTATTGTTCGAGATGAGACCTATGATGGTTGTGTCATCTGCGTATTTATAAATTTTAACTGAACTATGCTGGGATGTGAATTGGTTTGTGTAGAGTGAGAATAACTAGGGTGACAAGACGCAGCCCTGAGGGGCTCCTGTGCTGAGGTGCAGGGGGTGAGATATTGTGTTATGTATCTTCACCCTCTGTTGTCTGTTCCAAAGGAAGCTGTAGATCCAGTGACAGATGCAGGGGTCGATGTTCATGTCCGTTAATTTATGGAAGAGTTTAACCGGGTTGATGGAGTTAAATGCCGAACTGAAGTCCATGAACAGGATGCGGGCGTACGTGTTGGCGGTTTCCAGGTGTTGCAGAGTGTGATGAATGGCCAGATTGACTGTGTCTTCCACTGACCTATTGGCTCTGTATGCGAATTGGTGTGGGTCCAAGTTGGAGGAAGTGCTGGTTTTGAGGTGAGCAAGAATAATGCGCTCGAATGACTTCATGGCCACAGATGTAAGGGCAATCGGTCTATAGTCATTGAGGCAGGATGATGTGTTGGACTTGGGCACAGGGATGATGGTAGATTGTTTGAAGCACTGGGGCACTTTACATTGGCAGAGGGATGTGTTGAAGATGCCGGTGAATACAGGGGCCAGTTCTGCTGCACAGTGATGAAGCACTGCTGGGCTGATGTTGTCTGGGCCTGCAGATTGGATTGATGTGGATGTGGCATTGATTGGTATTGATGTGGATAGAGAACTGGCTGGCAGACAGGAAGCAAAGAATAGGAGTAAACGGGTCCGTTTCACAATGGCAGGCAGTGACTAGTGGGGTACCGCAATGCTCAGTGCTGGGCCCAGCTATTTACAATATATATTAATGATTTGGATGAGGGAATTGAATGCAACATCTCCAAGTTTGCGGATGACACGAAGCTGGGGGGCAGTGTTTGCTGTGAGGAGGATGCTAGGAGGCTGCAAGGTGACTTGGATAGGCTGGGTGAGTGGGCAAATGCATGGCAGATGCAGTATAATGTGGATAAACGTGAGGTTATCCACTTTGGTGGCAAAAATAGGAAAGTAGACTGTTATCTGAATGGTGGCCGATTAGGAAAAGGGGGGACCTGCGTGTCATGGTACACCAGTCATTGAAAGTAGGCATGCAGGTGCAGCAGGCACTGAAGAAAGCGAATGGTATGTTAGCATTCATAGCAAAAGGATTTGAGTATAGGAGCAGGGAGGTTCTACTGCAGTTGTACAGGGTCTTGGTGAGACCACACCTGGAGTATTGCTTACAGTTTTGGTCTCCTAATCTGAGGAAAGACATTCTTGCCATAGAGGGAGTACAGAGAAGGTTCACCAGACTGATTCCTGGGATGTCAGGACTTTCATATGAAGAAAGACTGGATAGACTCGGCTTGTACACACTAGAATTTAGAAGATTGAGGGGGGATCTTATAGAAACTTACAAAACTCCTAAGGGGTTGGACAGGCTAGATGCAGGAAGATTGTTCCCGATGTTGGGGAAGTCCAGAACAAGGGGTCACAGTTTAAGGATAAGGGGGAAATCGTTTAGGACCGAGATGAGAAAAACATGTTTCACACAGAGAGTGGTGAATCTCTGGAATTCTTTGCCACAGAAGGTAGTTGAGGCCAGAGTGATTTAGGCCATTTGGAAAAATGTGCTGAAAGATGGCAGATGGAGTTTAATGCTGATAAATGTGAGGTGTTACACCTTGGCAGGACAAATCAAAATAGGACGTACATGATAAATGGTAGAGAATTGAAGAATACAGTTGAACAGAGGGATCTGGGAATAACCGTGCATAGTTCCTTGAAGGTGGAATCTCATATAGATAGGGTGGTAAAGAAAGCTTTTGGTATGCTAGCCTTTATAAATCAGAGCATTGAGTATAGAAGCTGGGATGTAATGTTAAAATTGTACAAGGCATTGGTGAGACCAAATCTGGAGTATGGTGTACAATTTTGGTCGCCCAATTATAGGAAGGATGTCAACAAAATAGAGAGAGTACAGAGGAGATTTACTAGAATGTTGCCTGGGTTTCAACAACTAAGTTACAGGGATAGGTTGAATAAGTTAGTTCTTTATTCTCTGGAGCGCAGAAGGTTAAGGGGGGACTTGATAGAGGTCTTTAAAATGATGAGAGGGATAGACAGAGTTGATGTGATCAAGCTTTTCCGTTTGAGAATAGGGAAGATTCAAACAAGAGGACATGACTTCAGAATTAAGGGACAGAAGTTTAGGGGTAACATGAGGGGGAACTTCTTTACTCAGAGAGTGGTAGCGGTGTGGAATGAGCTTCCAGTGGAAGTGGTGGCGGAAGGTTCGTTGGTATCATTTAAAAATTAATTGGATAGGCATATGGATGAGAAGGGAATGGAGGGTTATGGTATGAGCGCAGGCAGGTGGGACTAAGGGAAAAAATTGTTCGGCACGGACTTGTAGGGCCGAGATGGCCTGTTTCCGTGCTGTAATTGTTATATGGTTATATGGTTATATTTAAGAGGGAGTTAGATGTGGCCCTTGTGGCTTAAGGGACCAGAGGGGTATGGAGAGAAGGCAGGTACAGGATACTGAGTTGGATGATCAGCCATGATCATATTGAATGGCGGTGCAGGCTCGAAGGGCCGAATGGCCTACTCCTACACCTATTTTCTATGTTTCTATGTTTCTATACCTGCATGTCTACTTTCAGTGACTGATGTACAAGGACACCCACGTCTTGTTGCACTTCCCTTTTTCCTAATCTGACACCATTGAGATAATAATCTGCCTCCTTCTTCTTGCCGCCAAAGTGGATAACCTCTCATTTATCTACATTATACTGCATCTGCCATGCATCTGCCCACTCACTCAACCTGTCCAAGTCACCCTGCAACATCCAAGCATCCCCTTCACAGTTCACACTGCCACCCAGCTTTGTGTCATCTGCAAATTTGCTAGTGTTACTTTTTACTCCATCATCTAAATCATTAATATATATTGTAAATAGTTGCAGCCCCAGCACCGAGCCTTGCGGCACTCCACTCGCTGCTGCCTGCCATTCTGACATGGATCTGTTTATTCATACTCTTTGTTTCCTGTCTGCCAACCAATTCTCTATCCATGTCAATACCCTACCTCCAATGCCACGTGCTCTAATTTTGCCCGCTAATTTCCTGTGTGGGGCCTTATCAAAGGCTTTCTGAAAGTCCAGATACACGACATCCACTGGCTCTCCTTCATCCATTTTACCTGTCACATCCTCAAAAAATTCAAGAAGATTAATCAAGCATGATTTCCCTTTCATAAATCCATGCTGACTTGGACCAATCCTTTTCTGCTATCCAAATTCGCTGTTATTACTTCTTTAATAATTGACTCCAGCACCTCCCCCAGCACCGATGTCAGACTAACTGGTCAATAATTCCCCATCATCCCTACTTATCCAGAAATAGTTAAATTTGCAGCTATGATAGTAACAGCCATACCACCCACTCACGTCCATGTGGAGAGACTGTTCTCCGCACTGAAAATAAATAAATCAGATTTAGGGGCTTCAGTGAAAGAGGATCTGACAGAAGCAATTCTGTTCCTAAGGACATTATTAATAAATTTTAGGTATGTACTTTTGTAGCAAACTTAACTACCGATGCATTTACTTTTAATTTCTATTGCATAATTTAGCTCATACCTGTGGCCTTAGTTTAATACATGTTGGTGTAATGCTTCTATAAATGTTACTTAATCCAATGGAATTTTAATTTTGTCATGGTCCTTTCTGTAATTTTTTTTTCTTTTAGCATAATGAATTATGGTTTTTATTTCAAGAATAAACATTAAAAAAAAGCCACAATAGCACAGCTACAACCAATAGACTCAAAACTTTATGGGCATGTGTTTAAAAGGCAGCCTGATGATTCATGTGGTTCTTATGAAATGTCAACTTATGTAATGTCACCACAGCAGATTTAGAATTATTTTACCTCGGGGTCGGGGTCGGATATTTTGGGAACGTCTCCACAGCCCAGTTTATTCATGTTTGTTTATAACATTATTTACCACAGTTTTACCCCAGACCGGGTTTATTCAAGATTCAAGAGTTTATTGTCATGTGTTCCAGATTGGACAATGAAATTCTTGCTTTGCTTCAGCACAACAGAATATAGATGGCATGAATACAGAACAGATCAGTGTGTCCATATACCATTGTATAAATATATACACACATGAATATATAAAACAGATAAAGTGCAAATAAACTGATAATGGCCTATTAATGTTCAGAGTTTTGTTTGAGTTGAGTTCAATAGCCTGATGGCTGTGGGGCTGTTTGTGTATTTTGTTCCCCTGTGTGTTTATAACATTATTTACTCCAGTTTTACCCCAGACCGGTTTATTTCCCCAGACGTGTAGTTTATTTGGTGATTTATTGATTATTTACAGAGAGGGGGGGTTGGGAGCCAGAGAGAGGGAGATGTTTATAACATGTTTTATCTCAGGACGCTGCTCCAGACGGTGAGTTTATATTATAGGGGGGTTGCACGTAAGGTCACTGGGTCATAGGGCTTGACGCACGGAGTCGCTCAATCCATCTGGAGGACATCCGGTATATGTTATTAATACAAGAAACGCGTACTTTCCTACCTGTTAAAAAACGCCAAAATGTTGAATTGTTTGCGCTGAAAAAAATTGTGGGAGTCGGGGTAAGTGTGAGAGACATGTCCCCAACTTTAGAATTCCAAAAGTGAAGCGAAATGAAGGTATAGAGAAGCGAGAGCTGAAGGGACAACAGCAGCTAAAGTGCTTGGTAAACATTGGCTGTGCAGATATCAGAATTGAAAATATTGGGAATTATCGCGTTTGCTCACTGCATTTCATCAACAGTAAGGCATTATTTGTGTTTTTTTCTTCATTCCGTTGGTATCTAAAAATTCTCAGAAGTGATAAATCTGTCTGTAAATTTTTCTTCAGATGCGTTTTCATTTTGTATGTAAAACCCACTTGGGAACCATGGGCGATTTAAAAATATTACAGCCAGATTTATCACTTTTGAAACTTTTTAGATGCCAAAGGAATCAAGAAAAACCACAAATAATGCCTTAGTTGATGAAATGCAGTGAGCAAACGGCCAATGTTCGACAAGCACTCTGTCTGTTGTTGTCCCTTCAGCTCTCGCTTCCATCTACCGTCATTTCTCCTCACTTTTGGAATTCTGAAGTAGGCTAAATGTCTCACACGCTTATCCCGATTTCCATAATTATTTACCAGCGCAAAAATTGACAATTTCAGTGGGTTTTAACGAGCCCGCTACGCTGGAAACAATGGTCAGTGCCTACCTGCAGTACATCGCTTGTACTCCACTTGGAGTAGCGTAGCAACAGTACGGGTCATGGGTCGTGACATGACTGCCGTGAAACCTCCCTATTGACCCCAGTTTTACCAGTTTTATTCCCCCAGACGTGTAGTTTATGTGAAGATTGACCTCAGCTCTCTCTCTCCCCCAGATTTACCGGGTTTATTTATTTTGCTGATTCCGCTGCTGATTTATTTATTTATTTATAACCTCAGTTATTGACCTGAGTGAATAAGAGGGGGAGTCTGGTTTATTTATAATGAGTTTGACCCCAGTTTTCCCCACACACATGTACTTTATGTGGTGATTTACCTCACTCACATCTCCACCATGTTGACCCCACACACACACACGTGTACTGTACTGTACTGTAGATGATGTGGTCATTGACCTCACTCACTCACATCTCCACCATGTTGACCCCACACACACACACGTGTACTGTACTGTACTGTACTGTACTGTAGATGATGTGGTCATTGACCTCACTCACATCTCCACCATGTTGACCCCACAGATTCCGCTCATTTACAACATTATTTACCACAGCTCCGTCCGCAGCGACGTCACCAATTTCCGCTTCTCCGCCGCCATTTTCATGCGGTCGACGGGGAGACTCAGCCCGGGGCGGGCGGGCGGGTGGCCATCTTGGTGAGTGCAGGTGAGGTCGGCGACGCTGATTGGTCGGATTCCGGCGGCCATCTTTGTGAGGGGTTGATGGCGGCCATCTAGTTGATGGCGGCCATCTTGAGAAGGTACCAAAGGCCCACGCACTTGTGGTCCATTCACCCCTCTAAACCTGTCTTGTCCACTCACCTGTCCAAGGGTCTTAGTTTCCAACCCTTCACCCAACCCTTACTTTGGCTGGGAAAGCACATCTCGGACCCGTAAACCCTCAGCATAGGAGCACCGCAAGGCTGCGTACTCTATCCTCTCCTCTACTCTCTCTACACCAACGACTGCACCTCCACAGACACCTCTGTCAGTCAAGCTTCTCAAATTTGCAGACATCACAACCCTGATTGGACTGATCCAGGATGGGGAGGAATCGGCCTCCAGACAGGAAGTGTCACAGCTGGCATCCTGGTGCCGTAGCAACTACCTAGAGCTTAATGTTCTGAAGAGAGTGGAATTAATTGTAGACTTTAGGAGAGCTCCCTCTCCCCTCCCCCCATTCACCATCAACAACACCACAGTCACATCTGTGGAGTCTTTTAAGTTCCTGGGTACCATCATCTCCAAGGACCTTAAGTGGGGGGCCACCATCGACTCCACAGTCAAAAATGCACAACAGAGGATGTACTTCCTGCGGCAGCTGAGGAAGCACAATCTGCCACAGGCAATGATGGTCCAAATCTACACGGCCATCGTAAAGTCTGTTCTCACCTTCTCCATCATGGTCTGGTTTGGCTCAGCCACCAAGCACGACACCTGGAGGCCGCAGCGAATCGTCCGATCAGCAGAGAAGGTTATTGTCTGCAACCTTCCCTCCATTGATGAACTGTACACTGCAAGGACCAGGAAGCGAGTGGGTAAGATCATCTCTGACCCCTCTCACTCTGGCCACAAACACTTTGAATCACTTCCCTCTGGAAGGCGACTCCGGATTGTCAAAGCAGTTTTTATCCATGAGTAGTTGCTCTACTCAACAGCCAAAAATCTGTAGCCTCCCTTTGACCTGGTATTTTGTTGGTTTACATGCTTGATCAATGGTGTTTTATCATTAATGTTTTATTATTATTATTGTTTAGTGTTTTCTGAATCATTCGTAACTGTCACTGTATGTCATGTTGTTATTTGTGGGCGGAGCACCAAGGCAAATTACTTGTATGTGAATACTTGGCCAATAAACTTACTTACTTACTTACTTACTTACTTACTTACTTATATACAGATACGTACATATGCATATACAGAATATACAGATACATAATACAGATAAATGAGAGTGTGGCAAGGCCAGCAGCAACCAGTCTCACCCCGGTCACTCCCTCTTCTCTCCTCTCCCATCAGGCAAGAGGTACAGAAGTGTGAAAACGCACACCTCCAGATTCAGGGACAGTTTCTTCCCAGCTGTTATCAGGCAACTGAACCACCCTATCATCGACTAGCGAGCAGTCCTGACCTCCCATCTTCCACATTGGAGACCCTCGGACTATTTTAATCGGACTTTACCAGATTTTATTTTGTAGTAAACATTATTCATGTTATTCTCTTTATCATGTGTTTGTACACTATGGATGTCTTGATTGTAATAATGTATTGTCTTTCCACTGACTGGTTAGCACGCAACAAAAGCTTTTCACTGTACCTCGGTACACGTGACAATCAACTAAACTCAACTAAAATCTAAAGCCATAAGATCATAAGGAATAGGAGCAGAATTCGGCCATTCGGTCCATCAAATCTACTCCGCCATTCAATCATGCCTGATCTATCTCTCCTTCCTCATCCCATTCTCCTGCCTTCTCCCCATAACCCCTGACACCCGTGCTAATCAGGAATCTATCTATCTCTGCCTTGGGAGATGAGGAAACACTTTTTCACACAGAGAGTTGTGAGTCTGTGGAATTCTCTGCCTCAGGGGGTGGTGGAGGCTGGTTCTCTGGATACTTTCAAGAGAGAGCCAGATAGGGCTCTGAAAGATAGCGGAGTCAGGGGATATGGGGAGAAGGCAGGAAAGAGGTACTGATTGTGGATGATCAGCCATGATCACATTGAATGGCGGTGCTGGCTCGAAGGGCCGAATGACCTACTCCTGCCCCTATTTTCTATTGTCTATTGAATCTAAGAGGTAACTTTTTAATTGGCTTTGGTAAAGATTATAAATTGTCCCTGGTGCGTGTAGGATAGTGCTAGTGTACGTGGTGATCACAGGTCAGCATGGACTGGGTGGGCCAAAGGGCCTGATCCGTGTGTGTGTAGGATAGTGCTAGTGTACGTGGTGATCGCAGGTCAGCACGGACTGGGTGGGCCAAAGGGCCTGATCCGCGTGTGTGTGTAGGATAGTGCTAGTGTACGTGGTGATCGCAGGTCAGCACGGACTGGGTGGGCCAAAGGGCCTGTTTCCGCGCTGTATCTCCAAACTAAACTAGATATTTGCTCTGCTTGTCATGCTGGCGGTGGAGATAACAAAGTCGCTCCACGATAAATTCTAGACACAAGGAACTGCAAAACACAAATGTGATGCTATCTGTCTCATTTCCCTCTCCCCTTACTCTCAGTCTGAAGAAGGGTCTCAACCCCAAAGGTCACCCATTCCTTTCCTCCAGAGATGCTGCCTGTCCTGCTTGAGTGTTCCTCCAGCACTGTGTTTTATGCCACATAACCTTTAGTCTTGAGACACAGCACGGAAAGGGGCCCTTCAGCCCACCGAGTGCGTGCCGACCAGCGATCCCCGCACACTGACTCTATCCTACACACACACACGGGACAATTCACATGTTTTTTTTGACCAATGCCAACTCAACCTACTAACCTGTGCGTCTTTTGCAGTGTGGGAGGAAACCGGAGCACCCATGGACCTCATGGACCTGCCCAAGTGAAATGTTTGCTATTTCTCTCATATGTTCATAAGTGATAGGACCCACACAGGTCACGGGGAGAACACACAAACTCTGTACAGACAGCGCCCGTAGTCAGGATCGAACCCGGGTCTCTGGCGCTGTGAGGCAGCAACTCTACCACTGCGCCACCGTGCTGTCTGAAAACATGATGCAAGTGCCCACTGCCTTTTCATCATGGACCTGCCCAAGTGAAATGTTTGCTATTTCTCTCATATGTTCATAAGTGATAGGAGCAGACTTAGGACATTCAGCCCATCAAGTCTACTCCGCCATTCAATCATGGCTGATCTATCTTTCCTGTGTCTCAACCCCATTCTCCTGCCTTATCCCCATAACCTTCTGACACCCGTACTAATCAAGAAGTGATCAATCTCCACCTTAAAAATATCCACTGACTTGTCCTCCACAGCTGTCTGTGGCAATGAATTCCACAGATTCACCACCCTCTGACTAAAGAAATTCCTCCTCAACTCCTTTCTAAAGGTAGGCCCTTTAATTCTGAGGCTGTGCCATCTTGTCCGAGACTCTCCCACTAGTGGAAACATCATCTCCACATCCACTCTATCTAGGTCTTTCACTATTCAGTAAGTTTCAATGAGGTCTCCCCCCCCCCCTCATTTTTCCAAACTCCAGCGAGTAAAGGCCCAGTGCCGTCAAACGCTCGTCATAGGTTAACCCACTCATTCCTGGGATCATACTTGTAAACCTCCTCTGGACCTTCCCCAGAGCCAGCACATCCTTCCTCAGATGTGGGGCCCAAAACTGCTCACGGTGCTCTGGCAGTAACGTTTGATGGAATGCCTGCTGTGACCATCCGAGGGAGACAGTTCATGGGGGTGGGGGGAGGCACTCAGCAGGGCCAGTTCAGAGCAGCTATAGCTTTGGGGATGAAGCTGTTCCTAAGTCTGGAGGTGCGGACGTAGAAGGCCTTGTAATGTCTGCCAGAAGGTAGAAGTTCCGAAAGTCCATTGCAAGGGTGTGAGTAGTCTTTGTGAATGCTGACGGCCTTCCTGAGGCACCGTGTATAGTAGATGCCCTCCAAGGCTGGTAGCGGTGTCCCAATTATCTACTGCGCTCTGTGGACGACGCGCTGTATGGTACTTTATGTGTTATATATACATGTACCAGCTTCTTCCCAGATGTTATCAGGCAACTGAACCATCCTACCACAATTGGAGGTCAGTTCTGACCTACTATCTACCTCAATGGTGACCCTCGGACTATCCTTGATCGGACTTTGCTAGCTTTACCTTGCACTAAATGTTATTCCCTAATCATGTATCTGCACACTGTAAATGTCTCGATTGTAATCATGTGTTGTCTTTCTGCTGACTGGTTAGCACGTAACAAAAGCTTTTCACTGTACCTTGATACACGTGACAATAAACTAAACTGAACTGAACTGAACCCATCGTCAGGATCGAACCTGGGTCTCTGGCGCTGGGAGGCAGCAACTCTACCGCAGCGCCACTGTGCCGCCCAACAGCGTGTGTC
The DNA here is from genome assembly GCF_010909765.2 of Amblyraja radiata. Lineage (NCBI taxonomy): Eukaryota > Metazoa > Chordata > Chondrichthyes > Rajiformes > Rajidae > Amblyraja > Amblyraja radiata. The sequence continues at coordinate 27,189 of NW_022630538.1, read as the reverse complement.
CTCTCAGTCTATTTTATCTAGATTCTTGATTAGACAGTAGACAATAGGTGCAGCAGTAGGCCATTCGGCCCTTTGAGTCAGCACCGCTATTCAATGTGATCATGGCTGATCATCCACAATCAGTACCCCGTTCCTGCCTTCTCCCCATATACCCTGTCTCCGCAAACTTTAAGAGCCCATCTCGCTTAGTACACCCGGGTGTCTGAGATTATAGGGAGAATGCCGGAGAATGGGGTGAGGAAGGAGAGATAGATCAGGCATTGAATGGCGGAGTAGACTTGATGGACCGAATGGCCTAATTCTACTCCTATTCCCATCCTATCCATGTACCTGTCCAACTGTCTCTCAAACGATGGGATAGTCCCAACCTCAACTACCTCCTCTGGCAGCTTGTTCCGTACACCCACCACTTTTTGTGAGAAAAAGTTACCCCTCAGATTCCTATTCAATCTTTTCCCCTTCACCTTGAAGCTATGTCCTCTGGTCCTCGATTGCCCTACTCTGGGCAAGAGACTCTGTGCATTTACCCGATCTATTCCTCTCATGATTTTGTACACCTATATAAGATCCCATCTCATCCCTCTGCACTCCATGGAATAGAGACCCAGCCTACTCAACCTCTCCCAATAGCTCACACCCACTAGTCCTGGCAACATCCTCGGAAATCTTCTCTGAACCCTTCCAGCTTGACAACATTTTTCCTGAACACAATACTCTAAATACGGTCTCACCAATCTATATTACTAAAACTCTGATCTTGACCGCTTTTGACCCACTGTGCTGCGATTTCCGACAGAATGCCGCCACCTACGGCCGTCATTTTTGGCCACCTCCGCCTTACGGGTGCGGAGGATTTTTTTCCCATCGATGAAAATCAGAGAGATATTAATGTTTTTTTTTAAATCACCATTCTCTCTGCTGCCCCTGCTGGAAGGAGGGGGAGGGACTATAAAACCAGGAAGCCAAGGGTCACGTCTCTCTGAGTTCTGAATAACACTGCACAAATGTCTACACAACTGTGAGTCCCCTTAATGTGGTTTGAAAATGAAAATATGGTTTGTTTGAAGTAAAAAGGCACTGCCTGAAAATGGTTATTTGGGTGCTTTGGCTTGAAGTTGAAAGGCACTGCATACAGCAAATGTTGGCTTGGGTGATTTGGCTTGAAGTTGAAAGGCACTACTTACTGCAAATGGTGGCTTGGGAGCTTTGGTTTGAAGTTGAAAGGGCTACTTACTGCAAATGGTGGCTTGCATGCTTTGGCTTGAAGTTGAAAGGCACTACTTACAGCAAATGGTGGTTTGGGTGATTTGGCTTGAAGTTGAAAGGCAATTCTTACTGCAAATGGTGGCTTGGGTGCTTTGGCTTGAAGTTGAAAGGCACTACTTACTGCAAATGGTGGCATGAAGTTGAAAGGCACAACTTACTGCAAATGGTGGCTTGGGTGCTTTGGCTTGACGTTGAAAGGCACTACTTACTGCAAATGGTGGATTGGGTGCTTTGGCTTGCAGATGAAAGGCACTACTTACTGCAAATGGTGGCGTGGTTGCACTGGCTTGAAGTTGAAAGGCACTACTTACTGCAAACGGTGGCATGAGTTGAAAGGAACTAATTGCAAATGGTGGCTTGGGTGCTTTGGCTTGAGGTTGATAGGCGCTACATATGGCAAATGGTGGCTTGGGTGCTTTGGTTTGAAGTTGAAAGGCACTACTTACTGCAAATGGTGGTGTGTGGCATTGACTTGAAGTTGAAAGGCACTACTTACTGCAAATGGTGGCATGAAGTTGAAAGGCCCTATTTACTGCAAATGGTGGCTTGGGTGCTTTGGCTTGAAGTTGAAAGACACTGCTTACTGCAAATGGTGGCTTGGGTGCTTTGGCTTGAAGTTGAAAGACACTACTTCCTGCAAATGGGGACTTGGGTGCTTTGGCTTGAAGTTGAATGGCACTACTTACTGCAGTTGTGGCGGGTGCTTTGGCTTGAAATTGAAAGGCTCTACTGCAAATGGTGGCGTGGATGCATTGGTTTGAAGTTGAAAGGCACTACTTACTACAAATGGTGGCTTGGGTGCTTTGCTTGAAGTTGAAAGGCACTACTAACTGCAAATGGCGGCTTGGGTGCTTTGGCTTGAAGTTGAAGGGCACTACTTACTGCAAATGGTGGCGGGTGATTTGGCTTGAAGTTGAAAGGCACTACTTACTGCAAATGTTGGCTTGGGTGCTTTGGCTTGAAATTGAAAGGCACTACTTACTACAAATGGTGGCTTGGGTGCTTTGGCTTGAAGGTGAAAGGCACTACTTACTGCAAATTGTTGCTTGGGTGCTTTGGCTTGAAGTTGAAAGGCACTACTTACTGCAAATGGTGGCTTGGGTGCTTTGGCTTGGTGGAAAGGCACTACTTACTGCAAATGACGGCTTGGGTGCTTTGGACAGCGGAAAAAATCATTGGGACTTCTCTTCCTTCCATCATGGACATGGGGTACAAGCGCTGTCTGATTAGAGCTAAGGGCATTACCAGAGCCCCCACACACCCACAATTTGGACTGTTTATACTGCTTAACTCTGGGAGGAGGTACCGCAGCATGAAGAGCGGGACAACCAGGTTCTGCAACAGCTTCATCCCCCAGGCCATAAGATTACTGAACAATCAACAAAACCGAGGCTAGAACTTTTTAAATATCGACACTTTTTAAAAACTTTTTATATATATTTATTTTACAGAACCATGCACATGAGGCATTTTTATGGACGCACCTAGCACTTTTACTTTTACTATTTACCTGATTTGGAGAGTCAAATGCAACAAAATTTCGTTCAAGGTGCACTGTGTCTAGGTGTATTTGAATGACAATAAAGTTTTCATTCATTCATTCATTCATTCATTCATTCATTCATTTGGCTTGAAGTTAAAAGGCACTACTGCAAATGCACTTACTTCCTGTTTGCACTGTATATTGATTTTAGATAAAACGCTACCACTTACGGCTGTGATTTTTGGCCATCTTACTCAGTCCCCCTGAGCAGGTGCAGAGAATTCTTCCCATCAATGAAAAATAAAAGTGTTATTAGTGTTTAAAAAATGTTGAGAATCTCTCTCCTGTCAATCACGCCATGAAAGCCAAACCTTTTCCGGTGGGAGGAGGAGGGGTTATAAAACCCAGATGTGTGGGTGTACTCAGTCTCTGCATGATGGGGGAGGGAGAGGTCACGACTCTGTCTGAGCTGTGAATTAACTAAACTCACTGAATGTCTACTGAACTGTGAGTTTGGTGCTTTGTGTAGTTTTATGGTGGTTTCACCCTGCATGAAATGATATGAAGCTGCATTCGAATTTGGTGGCCTTGGATCCTGCTTGAAGTGGTTGGAAACTGCACTTGGATTTGGTGGCCTTGCAACCTGCTTGAAGTGGTAGGAAACTGCACTTGAATTCGGTGGCCTTGCACCCTGCTCATAGTGGTAAGAAACTGCACTTGAATTTGGTGGCCTTGCACCCTGCTTGAAATGGTAGGACCGTGGATTTGAATTTGGTGGCCTTGCACCCTTACTTGAAATGGATGCAGAGTGGAAACGGGCTCTTCAGCGCACCAAGTCTGTGAAGGATATTTAAAATAAAAGGGCTGTCTAAAGTTCTCAAGCTGAACCTTTTTTAAAAAAATCGAATTTGAAGGACAAGTGAAGAATTATAATGAAAATGTTCCCAAGAGCTGGCATCATTCCGGGGAGCACATGGTAATTTTGATAACCAATTCGACAGAGATTTTTGGGTCTCCAATTCATGGTTCAAAGATGCAAAATTTGGGTCTTCAAGTGAAGCTTTGACTGTGAAACCCTATTTTAAAAGAATTTTAAATTAAAAGGAGTCTGCAGATGCTGTAAACAAGTTCATGTGGAAGAATAAGCAATGGTTAAACAAGCCAATTTATTTCATTTGAAGTGAAAATGCAATTTGTCCAATTTAAACTAGTTTGCCTGACCCATGGATATTTGCCCAGCCTCAAAGATTCACGTTTACTCACCCCATCAACAAAAAAAGCATGATTAGTCCAAAACTGAATAGATAATTCTACAGAGGCATAATTTAAGACTCGGCTGAATCCAACATTTCTAAAGCACTTGTGCTGCTATGTAACCCACTCCATGACACACTGAGGAGCACCTTCAGCAACAGACTGGTTCCACCAAGATGCAGCACAGAACGCCACAGGAAATCCTGCTTCCCTGTGGCTATAAAACTGTACAACTCCACCCCCTTCTGTCGTGGGGTAGACTGACTACCCCTCTCCCCATCCCCAATCTTTGCACATCCCCAATCCTTTCCACTCATCACTTTAATTTCATGTTTCATGTTTCATGTTTCATGTTTAGTTTAGTTTAGTTTAGAGATACAGCGCAGAAACAGGCCCATCGATCCACCGGGTCCGCGGCAACCAGCGATCCCCGCACATTAACACTAACCAGCGATCATCCCGTACACTAGCACTACTCCACACACTAGGGACACTTACAATGTTACCAAAGCCAATTAATCTACAAACCTGTACGTCATTGGAGTGTGGGAGAAAACCGAAGATCTCAGAGAAAACCCACGCAGGTCACGGGGAGAACGTACAAACTCCGTATAGACAGCACCCGTAAACGGGATGGAACCTGGGTCTCCGGCGTGCATTTGCTGTAAGGCAGCAACTCTACCGCTGCACCACCATGACCATCTTTATCATGTGTTATATGACTGTTGGCAGATCAATTTCCCTCCTTGGATAGATAAAGTTCTATCGTATCGTAAGTCAGTATTTAATTGTTCATTTTGTGACATATGACAATAAAACACTCTTGACTCTTGACAGGTAAATGGATAGGATAGGTATGGAGAGGTATGGAGCAAATGCAAGCAGCAGGAACTAGTGTAGATGGAGCATCTTGGTCAATGTGGGCAAGACAAAATGTGCAGGAACAGCAGATGCAGGTTGACACTGAAGACAGACACAAAATGCTGGAGAAACTCAGCGGGACAGGCAGATTACAACTCAGCGATATGAATATTGATTTCTCCAACTTCAAGTAACCCTTGCCTTCCCTCTCTCTCCATTCCTCCCCCACCCTAGTTCTCCCACTAGCTTCATTGTCCTGTGAAACGTCACCTATCCATGTTCTCCACAGATGCTAGCTGACCCGCTGAGTTACTCCAGAACTCTGTGAAACGTCACCTATCCATGTTCTCCACAGATGCTGCCTGACCCGCTGAGTTACTCCAGAACTCTGTGAAACGTCACCTATCCATGTTCTCCACAGATGCTGCCTGACCCGCTGAGTTACTCCAGCACTGTGAAATGTCACTTATCCATGTTCTCCACAGATGCTGCCTGACTCGCTGAGTTACTCCAGCACTCTGTGAAACGTCACCTATCCATGTTCTCCAGAAATGCTGCCTGACCCATTGCGTTACTCCAAGTCCTCTGTGAAACGTCACCTATCCGTGTTTTCCACAGATGCTGCCTGACCCGTTGAGTTACTCCAGCACTCCGTGAAATGTATTCTATCCATGTTATAACCATATAACCAAATGACAATTACAGCACGGAAAACAGGCCATCTCGGCCCTGCAAGTCCGTGCCGAACACTTATTATCCCCTAGACCCATCTACCTGCACTCAGACCATAACACTCCATTCCTTTCCCGTCCATATATCTATCCAATTTATTTTTAAATTATAAAATCGAACCTGCCTCCACCACTTCCACTGGATGCTCATTCCACACAGTTACCACTCTCTGAGTAAAGAAGTTCCCCCTCATGTTACCCCTAAACTTCTGTCCCTTCATTCTCAAGTCCTCTTTGAATCTTCCCTATTCTCAATGGAAAAAGCTTATCCACGTCAACTCTGTCTATCCCTCTCATCATTTTAAAGACCTCTATCAAGTCCCCCCTTAGCCTTCTGCACTCCAAATAATGAAGACCTAACTTGTTCAACCTTTCTCTGTAATTTAGTTACTGAAACCCAGGCAACATTCTAGTAAATCTCCTCTGTATTCTCTCTATTTTGTTAACATCCTCCCTATAATTAGGCGACCAAAATTGTACACCATACTCCAGAATTGGCCTCACCAATGCCTTGTACAATTTTAACATTACATCCCAACTTCTATACACAATGCTCTGATTTATAAAGGCCAGCACACCAAAAGCTTTCTATACCACCATATCTACATGAGATTCCACCTTCAGGGAACTATGCACAGTTATTCCTAGATCCCTCTGTTCAACTGCATTCCTCAATTCGCTACCATTTAAGTCCTATTTTGATTTGTCCTGCCAAGATATAGCACCTCACACTTATCAGCATTAAACTCCATCTGCCATCTTTCAGCCCACTCTTCCAAATGGCCTAAATCTCTCTAGACTTTGAAAACCTACTTCATTATCCACAACACCACCTATCTTAGTATCATCTGCATATTTACTAATCCAATTTACCACACCATCATCCAGATCATTGATGTACATGACAAACAACAGTGGACCCAACACAGATCCCTGTGGCACCCCACTAGTCACCGGCCTCCAACCTGACAAACAGCCATCCACCATTACTCTCTGGCATCTCCCTTTCAGCCACTGTTGAATCCATCTTGCTACTCCACCGTTAATACCCAACAATTGAACCTTCTTAACCAACCTTCCATGAGGGACCTTGTCAAAGGCCTTACTGAAGTCCACATAGACAACGTCCAATGCTTTACCCTCATCAATTTCCCGAGTAACCTTTTAAAAAAATTCAAGAAGTTTAGTCAAATATGACCTTCCAGGCACAAATCCATGTTGACTGTTCCTAATCAGACCCTGTTTATCCAGATGCTTATATATATTATCTCTAAGTATCCTTTCCATTAATTTGCCCACCACTAACGTCAAACTAACAGGTCTATAATTGCTAGGTTTACTCTTAGAACCCTTTTTAAACAATGGAACAACATGCGCAGTACGCCAATCCTCCAGCACCATTCACGCTTGTAATTACATTTGAAATATTTCTGTCACAACCCCTGCTATTTCTACACTAACTTCCCTGAATGTCCTAGGGAATATCCTGTCAGGACCTGAAGACTTATCGACTTTTATATTTTTCAAAAGTGTCAGTACTTCCTCTTCTTTGAATCTCATAGTTTCCATAGCTACTCTTCTTGTTTCCCTTGCCTCACATAATTCAATATCCTTCTCCAGAGATGTTCTCCAGAGATGCTCCCTAACATTTGTCATTTCAGGTCAGGTCAGGACCCTTCCGGTTTGAGTGGGCCAGTGGAGCAGAGGAGCCAAGACACGGGGGCGGGGGGGGGGGGGGGGAATGTTGGAGACTGGAGACAGGATTGTCACTGGATGGATAGTATTCTCTCCCATAAAGAAAAGCTCAGAGGTGGCAGTAGAGCCCTACGTCCCTATGTTCCCAATGTAGGGGGAGTCCAGAACCAAAGGGTCACAGTTTAAGAAGAAGACCCGCTGAATCACTCCACCTTTTATCTTGGTCTATTAACAGATTCAGATCTACCTTAGATCTCCTTTTGTAAGCCGGCTTGGCGCTCTCCTTTTTCACCGGCATTCTCGATACTCCTTTCTTGGTTTATTAATCCGCACAGTGAAGGTTACAGTTTCGATCTCTAGTGGCTACTAGTTGTTTCAATGTCTGGCAGAATGGGTTTGGTGAACCCACTTCAAGTTGACGGATGGAATGGAGCCCGTCCGTCTCTCATGGTTACGGATGCAGTTCACTGTGAGGTCGCCGGCCAGGCACATTATGAGGTCACCTCTGATTATGATGGTTTACAAACTTGCGATCTTACGAATGGAAACCAGGCCCAGAAGGGAATAAACCACTTCACCATATGACCACTGGTCACAGTGGTTATAACCAACTGATCTCAAGTGTTAGATACAAGGAACTCAGTTCAATTGAGTTTATTGTCACGTGTACAGAGAAATGCTTTTTGTCGCATGTTAAAAACAGTCAGCAGAAAGACAATGCTTGATTACAATTGAGCTATTTACAATGTATAGATACATGGTAAGGGAATAACGTTTAGTGCAAGGTAAAGCCAGCAAGGATAGTCCGAGGGTCACCAATGAGGTAGATAGTAGTTCAAAACTGCTCTCTGGTTGTGGTAGGATGATTCAGTTGCCTGATAACAGCTGGGAAAAAACTGTCCCTGAATCTGGAGGTGTACGTTTTCACACTTCTGTACCTTTCCTAATTTGAGGAAGGACATTCTTACTATTGAGGGAGTGCAGCGTAAGTTCACCAGGTCAATATCCGGGGTGACGGGACTTACGTATGATGAAAGAATGGGTCGACCGGGCTTGAATTCGCTGGAAATGAGAAGGATTAGAGGGGATCTTATAGAAACATATAAAATTCTTAAAGGAATTAAGGCTAGATGCAGGAACAATGTTCCCGATGTTGGGGGAGTCCAGAACCAGGGGTCACAGTTTAAGAATAACGGGTTAGGCCAATTAGGACTCAGAAGAGGGAAAACTTTTTCACGCAGAAAATCTGTAGAATTCTCTGCCATAGAAGGCAGTGGCGGGCAAATGACTGGATGTTTTCAAGAGAGTGTTAGATGTGGCTCTTGGGGCTAACAGAATCAAGGGATATGGGGAGATAGCAGGAATGGGTTATTGATTTTGGATGATCAGCCAAAATCATATTGAAAGGCGGTGCTGGTTCGAAGGGCCGAATGGCCTACTCCTGCACTTATTTTCTATGTTTCTACATCATGGTGAGTCCAGCACTCATTGACGTCTGGTCCTGAAGAAGGGTCTTGTACCAAAACGTCACCCATCCATGTTCTCCAGAGATGTTGCCTGACCTGCTGAGTTACTCCAGAACTCTGTTCCTTCATGGGCTGGCTGGTGTCTTGCTTATATGAAAGAGCTACATTACCAATGTACACAAGCTCCAACTTTGCTGACAACATGAAACTGTTGACAGTTCTAGAAATGAAATACGTTGATGAAACCCGAGTGATGGACAAGATAATGCTTCACAGGAGAAAGTTAAATCTGCATTGAATTAAACCCCACTTGTAGAAACTAAACTAAAGGACGATGTTTCCAAAAGTTATGAGTTTGATTCTATTACTCCAGAAGTGAAGGGCAGGTGGGATAGAGTCTAAGGCAATTACACCCCTTCATTTGATCAATACAGGGGATAAGGGGTTGTCTTAATCTACTTAGATCTGTCAAGAAATCAAAGGCAAACAATATTAAATCTCAAGTGTTTTCGTTTCGAGATACAGTGTGGCAACGGGCCCTTTGGCCCACCGAGTCCACGCCGACCAGCATTCACCTGTACACCCGCACTATCCTACACACTGGGGACTTTTTACCGAAGCCAATTAACCTACAAACCTGCACGTCTTTGGAGTGTGGGAGGAAACCGGAGCACCCGTAGAAAACCCACGTGGGTCACGGGGAGAATGTACAAACTCTGCACAGACAGCACCTGGGTCACCGGCGCTGTGAGGCAGCAACTCTACCACTGCACCACCCTACCTTGTTGGGGAAAAATACTTAAAAAGCAGCAGAATATTTGTGACATTTACCAAATGACAGTTGTCTATAGTCAAAGTGTGTGTAGTTTGTTCCTGGCACGAAAATACTTCTGCTTTATCAGTTTCACTCTTAACTCTATAAACCTAAAGACTCCATTGTTGGAATGCAATTCAATATTTGACAAATCTGAACACATTCACAGACAGATATAAAGCACACAGAGGGATTACTGGAGTACATTTTCCCTTTGTAGTCCCTGAGAGATCAGTGACAGAGGGTTGTTCTGATGTTCTAAGCCATGCCAATCCAGATATGATTGAATGACGGAGAGGACTTGATGTGCCAAATGGAGAAGGAACATCTCATTGGGTTTTAAAGTTTGCAGAAGCTAACATACAACTTCCTTAGCATCAAGTGAATTGATCAGCATGGTGGCGCAGCGATAGACTAAGAGTTGCTGCCTTACAGTGCCAGAGACACGGGTTCGATCCTGACTACGCGTGCTTGTAAGTTTGTACCTTCTCCCTGTGACCCGCGTGCTCTGGTTTCCTTCGGGTGCTCTGGTTTCCTCCCACATTCTAGAGATGTGCCGGTTTGTAGTTTAACTTGACGTCTGTAATTGCCCCTAGTGTGAAGGATATAGGACTAGTGTACAGGTTGGCGTGGACTTGGTGGGCAGAAGGGCCTGTTTTCACTGCAGCCCTCTAAAACAAACTTGCCGTTACCCTCGTTGGTCTCAGTTTAACATTGCTTGTGAAAGTCAGCAAAGTACAAGATTCTTTCTATAGCCCTCAGACCAGTGAGCCCATGTGTTCATATCTTTAACCAGTCAGTCAGAACCTTTTTTAGTTTAGTTTAGAGATACAGCACAGAATCAGGCCCTTCAGCCCACCAAGTCCACGTCAACCAGCGATACCCGTGCATTAAACTACCCCCCACACACTAGGGACAATTTACATTTATACCAAATTAACCTACAAACCTGCATGTGTTTGGATTGTGGGAGGAAACTGAAGATCTCGGAAAAATACCTGAAGCGTCAAGGGGAAAATGTACAAACCTGCACTGACAGACCTGTAGTCAGGATCGAACCCGGGTCTCTGGCACTGCAAGCAGTGTAAGCCAGGAACTCTACTGCAGTGCCACCGTGCCTGCCCCTTTTTCCCAGAGCAGAGATGGAATACTAGAGGGCATAGCTTTAACGAGAGTGGGGAAAAGTTGTGTCTGTGTAAGACTGTCCTTACAGTCATCACAAGAGGGCTCTGCCCCTATTTGTATATTTTCTGGGAATCAGCCCGGTGGAATGTTGGCTGGAATAAAATACGACTTAAGGGGCTGTCCCACTACGGTGACCTAATTGGCGAGTTTCGTAGTGTTTGCCCTCAACTCATACTCGCAGCATGGTCGACACAAGGTCCTAGGAGGTCTTTGTACCTCTGCTTCATGCTTGCGAGTAGTCCCCGCATACTTGAGGCCTCAGCTAGGTCACGGTGTATTTCTCAACATGCTGAAAAATGCCCGCGAGTAAAAAAAGGTCGCCATGAAAAAAAATTAATATTTTTTTTACTCGTAGCTTTAGTCGAACTAGGTCGTAGTAGGTTGGCATGTTATTCGTAGGTAATCGAGGGTAGACAAAGGTAATTGATGGTAGTCGAAGGTAGTCGTAGATAGTCTTCAACATTGTCAAAGAGGTCGAAGGAGGTCTTCTACATAGTTGAAGGAGGTCTTCAACATGACACTTTTTCAAACTCTCCTAAACTCTTCTAAACTCGCCAATTAGGTCACCGCAGTGGGACAGCCCCTTTACTGTCATGGGACAACATGAATCTGAATTGAGTTACTACTCATCAAACACTACAATACCCTCCCCTCTCCTCCACTCTCCTCTCCTCTCCCTGCTCTCTCCTCTCCTCTCCACTACTCTCTTCTCCCCCCCTCTCCTCTCCTCTGCTCTCTTCTCTCCTCCCCTCTACACTGCTCTCCTCTCCTCTCTAATCCCCTCCTCTCTCTCCCTCCCACACCCTCTCTCTCCCCACACCTCAAATCCAGCAGCAAAGATAACTGAAATATTGTGTAGGTAAGAAATTGTCTCCTCTCCTCTCCATCTCCTCTCCTCCCTTCCCCTCTCCTCTAGCCCCCCCTCTCTGCTCCCTCTCCCTCTCCTCTCCCCCTCACATCTCCTCTCACCCCTCCCCTCGGCTCTTCTCTCCCCTCCCTTCTTCTCTCCCCTCCTCTCCTGTCTCCCATCCACCCGTCTCCCCCCTCTCCCTCTCAATCTCCCACCAGTAATACAGTGGTGGGAGATTGTCCCCTCTCCTCTCCTCTCCCATCTCCGCCCCTCTCCTCTCCCCTCCTATCCCCTCCTACCCGCTCCTCTCCCTATGGTACACATGCGCAGAGAGACTCAAGATGGTGATTTCAATACAAGAAGAATGTTAAGTACCTGTGTGTTCTGAGTCTTATTTAAGTCAGTTTCCAGCACAAATACATAACAATTTGGCGACGAGGATGTCGATTCCGTTAGCAGGAACAGAATTGCGTTCGATTTGAGGTATTCTCAAGATCGAACATAAAGTTAAAGACAAGATATGTATTTGGCTCGCAAGAAGTTGTAACGGGAACACACGATCGCCATGCAACAGGCTGTGCTGTAGCGGGACAGCACAGCTAGAAGCTAGAAGCGGAGTCCAGAGACAGTCAAGTCAGAACGGTGAATTCATCGCAGCAAAAGCTGGACTTTATGAATTTACTGTATTGTTTATTGATAACTATAATTTAGAGGACATATGCGTGCTCTCGCCAGCAGCGGCCTCTGCAGTCCGTCTGCGTTTTTATTATTTTATGTCTATGTTTTAATGTAGTTTTTGTTATTTTTGTTGGGGTATGTGTGTGGGGGGGTGGGGGTGGGTGTGGGGGGGAGGGGGAAACTTTTAAATCTCTCCCTGCACGGGAGACCCGACCTTTTCTTTGTCGGGTCTCCGTTGTCGTTGGGGCTGCAACGAGGAGCGGCCTCCAACAGGAAAACCGGGGGCTCCAGTGCCGACACTCACCTCACCGTCGCGGAGCTGGCCGAGTCCAGAGCGGGTGGAGCTGTGGTGGACGCTGCTGCGGCCCGATCCCCGGAGATTCGGAGGCTTCAACTGCGGGTTTGGCGGACGGCACCGGGAGCCCGCGGGTCCCTGGAGGGAGACCGCTTTTCGGGGCTTCCGCAACGGCGACTTCTCCCGCCCGAGTTGCGGGGTTGAAGAGCTCCTGGTGCGGGGCCTTACAGCACCGCCCCGCGCGGCTTGGAATGGCGGCGGGACTCTGCGAGCGCCCGCCGGGGGCTCTAACACCAAGACCCGGTGCGCGAACTTGCATTACCCGGCGTGGTTTAATGGCCACGGGACAATTCGCCATCGCCCGCCGGGGGCTTTGACTTTGACTCTGACATGGGGGGGAGAGTGCAGTGGAGAGAGAAGTTTTTTTGGCCTTCCATCACAGCAATGTGATGGATGTTTATGTAAAATATGTTGTGTCTTGGGTCTATTTGTTGTAATGTATGGCTGCAGAAACGGCATTTCGTTTGGACCTCACGGGGTCCAAATGACAATAAATTGAATTGTATTGTATTGTATTGTATTGTGTATTGTATTGTACAATTTTAACATTACATCCCAGCTTCTATACTCAATGCTCTGATTTATAAAGGCTAGCATACCAAAAGCTTTCTTTACCACCCTATCTATATGAGATTCCACCTTCAAGGAACTATGCACGGTTATTCCCAGATCCCTCTGTTCAACTGTATTCTTCAATTCCCTACCATTTATTATGTACGTCCTATTTTGATTTGTCCTGCCAAGGTGTAACACCTCACATTTATTAGCATTAAACTCCATCTGCCATCTTTCAGCCCATTTTTCCAAATGGCCTAAATCACTCTGTAGACTTTGGAAATCCTCTTCATTATCCACAACACCCCCTATCTTGGTATCATCTGCATACTTACTAATCCAATTTACCACCCCTTCATCCAGGTCATTGATGTACATGACAAACAACAAAGGACCCAACACAGATCCCTGAGGCACCCCACTAGTCACCTGCCTCCAACCCGACAAACAGCCATCCACCATTACCCTCTGGCTTCTCCCATTCAGCCACTGCTGAATCCATCTTGCTATTCCTGCATTTATACCCAACAGTTGAACCTTCTTAACCAACCTTCCATGAGGAACCTTGTCAAAGGCCTTACTAAAGTCCATATAGACAACATCCACTGCTTTACCCTCGTCAATTTCCCTAGTAACCTCTTCAAAAAATTCAAGAAGATTAGTCAAACATGACCTTCCAGGCACAAATCCATGTTGACTGTTCCTAATCAGACCCTGTTTATCCAGATGCTTATACATATTATCTCTAAGTATCTTTTCCATTAATTTGCCCACCACTGAAGTCAAACTAACAGGTCTATAATTGCTAGGTTTACTCTTAGAACCCTTTTTAAACAATGGAACAACATGCGCAGTACGCCAATCCTCGGGGACTATTCCCGTTTCTAATGACATTTGAAATATTTCTGTCATAGCCCCGGCTATTTCTACACTAACTTCCCTCAATGTCCTAGGGAATATCCTGTCAGGACCTGGAGACTTTTCCACTTTTATATTTTTCAAAAGTGTCAGTACTTCTTTTACTTTGAAACTCATAGTATCCATAACTACTCTACTCGTTTCCCTTACCTCACATAATTCAATATCCTTCTCCTTGGTGAATCCCGAAGAAAAGAAATTGTTCAATATCTCCCCCATCTCTTTTGGCTCTGCAGATAGCTGCCCACTCTGTTTCTCCAATGGACCCATTTTATCCCTCGTTATCCTTTTGCTATTAATATAGTTGTAGAAACCCTTTGGATTTACTTTCACCTTACTTGCCAAAGCAACCTCATATCTTCTTTTAGCTTTTCTAATTTCTTTCTTAAGATTCTTTTTACATTACTTTGACTCCACAAGCACCTCATTTACTTCATGCTGCCTATAATTATTGTAGATCTCCCTCTTTTTCCGAACAAGATGTCCAATTTCCCTTGAAAACCAGGGCTCTTTCCAATTTTTACTGTTTCCTTTCAACCGAACAGGAACATAAAGATTCTGTACTCTTAAAATTTCCCCTTTAAATGTCCACCATTTCTCTTCTACATCTTTCCCATAAAACAAAATGTCCCAGTCCACTCCTTTTAAATCATCTCGCATCTCATCAAAGTTAGCCTTTCTCCAATCAAAAATCGCAACCCTAGGTCCAGTTCTGACCTTCTCCATAATTATATTGAAACTAATGGTATTGTGATCACTGGACCCGAAGTGCTCCCCAACGCATACCTCCGCCACCTGTCCCGTCTCATTTCCTAACAGGAGGTCCAGCACTGCCCCTCCTCTAGTAGGTACCTCTATGTATTGCTGCAAAAAACTATCCTGCACACATTTTACAAACTCCAAACCATCCAGCCCATTTACAGAATGTGTTTCCCAGTCTATGTGTGGAAAGTTGAAATCTCCCATAATCACTACCTTGTGCTTACTACTAATATCTGCTGTCTCCTTACATATTTGCTCTTCCAATTCTCGTTCCCCATTTGGCGGTCTATAATACACCCCTATAAGTGTTGCTACACCTTTCCCACTTCTCAATTCCACCCAAATAGCCTCCCTAGATGAGCCCTCCAATCTATCCTGCCAAAGCACTGCTGTAATATCTTCCCTGACTAGCAATGCAACACCTCCACCTCTTGCCACTCCAATTCTATCACACCTGAAGCAACGAAATCCTGGAATATTTAGTTTCCAATCACAGCCCTCCTGCAACCATGTTTCACTGATCGCCACAACATCATACTTCCAGGTGTCTATCCAGACTCTAAGCTCATCCACCTTTCTTACAATGCTCCTAGCATTAAAATATGCACATTTAAGAAACCCCCCGTCTCTTCTTCTCTGTTTATTTCCTTTTTTTTCTTTCTCCTCTTGTGTCCGAGTGCTTCCCTTTTCTGCTTCCTGCCTCCAATTCTGTCTACTAGCTTTCTCTATTTGAGTCCCTCGCCCCAACAATTCTAGTTTAAAGTCTCCCCAGTGACCTTTGCAAATTTCCTCGCCAGGATATTGGTCCCCCTCGGGTTCAAGTGCAACCCATCCTTTCTGTACAGGTCCCACCTTCCCCAAAAGAAGTCCCAATGATCCAGAAACTTGAATCCCTGCCCTCTACACCCGTCTTTCAGCCACGCATTTATCCTCCACCTCGCTCCATTCCTACTCTCACTGTCGCGTGGTACAGGCAGTAATCCTGAGATTGTTACCTTTTTAGTCCTTTTCCTTAACTCTCCTCCCAACTCCCTAAATCCTCCCTTCAGGACCTCTTCACTTTTTTTACCTATGTCATTTGTAGCAATATGTACCATGACCTCAGGCTCCTCTCCCTCTGATTTCAGGATATCTTGGATGTGTTGAGACACGTCCGAGACCTTGGCACCAGGGAGGCAGACCACCATCCTGGTCTCCCGACTGCGTCCACAGAAACGCCTATCCGACCCTCTAACAAAAGAGTCCCCAATTACAATTGCCCTCTTCTTTTTTTCCCTACCTTTCGGAACAACAGGGCCGGCCTCTGTGCTGGAGGCCCGTCCGCTGTTGCTACCCCCCGGGTAGGCTGTCACCCCCATCCGTACTCAAACAGGAGTACTTATTTGCAAGGTGTACCGACATTGGAGTACTCCCTCGTTCCTGCCTCTGCCCCTTGCCCTTCCTTAGCGTGACCCACATGTCTCTCTCCCGTGGTTTTGGAGTGACCACCTCCCTATAACTCCCCTCTATGACCTCGTCACTCTCCCTGACCAGACAGAGGTCATCGAGCTGCTGCTCCAGGAACCCAATACGGTCCCTTAGGAGCTGCATCTCTCTGCACCTGGTGCAGATGTGGACGTCTGGAGGGCCATCCGACACCATGACCTCCCACATCTGACATCCAGAACAGTACACTGCTCTGATTGTCATTCTCTCGCCTTACCCTGGATCCGATACCAGTATAATACAATAGAAACTGCTGGGAGAAATCAGCAGGTATCTGACACAAACAGCTGCTCCCTCTTGCCCTTTAAACTGCACCTTTATTATATAAACAAAAAGCACTATACCTTTAGCCCACTGTACCTTTAGCTCACTGTACCTTTACTAAAGCACTGTACCCTTAGCCCACTGTACCTTTACTAAAGCACTGTACCCTTAGCCCACTGTACCTTTACTAAAGCACTGTACCCTTAGCCCACTGTACCTTTACTAAAGCACTGTACCCTTAGCCCACTGTACCTTTACTAAAGCACTGTACCCTTAGCCCACTGTACCCTTAGCCCACTGTACACTTAGCCCACGGTACCTTTACTAAAGCACTGTACCCTTAGCCCACTGTACCTTTAGCCCACTGTAACCTTAGCCCACTGTACCTTTACTAAAGCACTGTACCCTTAGCCCACTGTACCTTTACTAAAGCACTGTACCCTTAGCCCACTGTACCTTTACTAAAGCACTGTACCCTTAGCCCACGGTACCTTTAGCCCACTGTACCCTTAGCCCACGGTACCTTTACTAAAGCACTGTACCCTTAGCCCACTGTACCTTTAGCCCACTGTACACTTAGCCCACGGTACCTTTACTAAAGCACTGTACCCTTAGCCCACTGTACCTTTAGCCCACTGTAACCTTAGCCCACTGTACCTTTACTAAAGCACTGTACCCTTAGCCCACGGTACCCTTAGCCCACTGTACCTTTAGCCCACGGTACCTTTACTAAAGCACTGTACCCTTAGCCCACTGTACCTTTACTAAAGCACTGTACCCTTAGCCCACGGTACCTTTACTAAAGCACTGTACCCTTAGCCCACTGTACCTTTAGCCCACTGTAACCTTAGCCCACTGTACCTTTACTAAAGCACTGTACCCTTAGCCCACTGTACCTTTAGCCCACTGTACCCTTAGCCCACGGTACCTTTACTAAAGCACTGTACCCTTAGCCCACTGTACCTTTACTAAAGCACTGTACCCTTAGCCCACGGTACCTTTAGCCCACTGTACCCTTAGCCCACTGTACCTTTACTAAAGCACTGTACCCTTAGCCCACTGTACCTTTAGCCCACTGTACCCTTAGCCCACTGTACCTTTACTAAAGCACTGTACCCTTAGCCCACTGTACCTTTAGCCCACTGTACCCTTAGCTCACTGTACCTTTACTAAAGCACTGTACCTTTAACCAGAAAGCAGAAATGCTAACCTGAGGTTGCCCCCAATCAGCTGCTTCCTCTAGTCTGCTTCCGCCAATCAGCGCCGTCCACCAGAACCCTCCATATGGAGTGTGGAACGTTACGGGTTTCGGTAAAAGCCCCGACCCTCCTCCACCGTCTCCAATGGTCCCGGGCCTCTGTGAAAACAAGCCCCGTGCTCGATTTATATCCTCACCGCCCCGACCCTCCTCCACTGTCTCCAATGGTCCCGGGCCTCTGTGAAAACAAGCCCCGCGCCCGATTTATATACTCACCGCCCTGACCCTCTTCCACTGTCTCCAACGGTCCCGGGCCTCTGTGAAAACAAGCCCCGCGCCCGATTTAAGTACTCACCGCCCTGACCCTCCTCCACTGTCTCCAACGGTCCCGGGCCTCTGTCTAATCACTTCTAATCAAGAATTTGTCTATCCCTGCCTTAAAAATATCCACTGACTTGCCCTCTGTGGTAAATAATTCCAGTTTCACCACCCTCTGGGCAAAGAAATTGCTCCTCACCTCCTTTCTAAAAGAGGGCCCTTTAATTCTGAGGTTATGACCTCTGGTCCTAGACTCTCCCACCAATGGAAATATCCTTCCCACATCCACTCTATGCAGGCCTTTCACTATTCTGTACATTTAAATGTGGTACCCCCCCCGTCAACCTTCTAAAC
The DNA here is from genome assembly GCF_010909765.2 of Amblyraja radiata. Taxonomy (NCBI): domain Eukaryota; kingdom Metazoa; phylum Chordata; class Chondrichthyes; order Rajiformes; family Rajidae; genus Amblyraja; species Amblyraja radiata. The sequence continues at coordinate 8,697 of NW_022630538.1, read as the reverse complement.
GCCAGTGAGTTTAAGGCCCAATGCCGTCAAATGCTCTTCGTAAGCTAACCCACTCATTCCTGGAATCATTCTTATAAACCTCCTCTGGACCCTCTCCAGAGCGGGCACATCCTTCCTCAGATAGGGGGCCCAAATAGAGTCGATAGGGGGGGGGGGTGAGGTTGGTTTGTGTGACGGGGCCGGGCTACGTTGGGAAAATATCAAATGTTTACGAGGATGTTGCCAAGACTCGAGGGTGTGAGCTATGGGGAGAGGTTAAGTAGGCTGGGACTATTCTTTGGAGCGCAGGAGGATGATGAGTGATCTTATAGTGGTGTACAAAATCATGAGAGGAATAGATCAGGAAGACACACAGAATCTCTAGCCCAGAGTAGGGGAATCGAGGACCAGGGGACATAGTTTTGGTCTCCTAATTTGAGGAAGGACATTCCTGCTATTGATGGAGTGCAGCGTAGGTTCATGATGTTAATTCCTGGTATGGGGGAACTGTTATATGTTGATAGAATGGAGCGGCTGGGCTTGTATACTCTGGAATTGGGAAGGATGAAAAGGGATCTTATTGAAACATATAAGATTATTAGGGATTGGACACGTTAGAGGCAGGCAGCAAGTTCCCGATGTTTTGGGAGTCCAGAACCAGGGGCCACAGTTTAAGAATAAAAGGTAGGCCATTTAGAACAGAGATGAGGAAAATCTTTTTCACCCAGAGAGTTGTGAGTCTATGAAATTCTCTGCCTCAGAAGGCAGTAGAGGCTGATCTTCTGGAAGTTTTCATGTCACCAGGGTGTCGCCTGTATGGCCGTGAGTAGTCTCCTACTCACCCAGAGAGTTGTTGAGTCTTGCTGGTTGCCGCTGAATTTTCAACATGTTGAACATTTTCAGCCACCACTGACGGGTGCCGGCAGTCACCGAAAAAGTCGTGTAAGTGTGACAGGCCCTTTAGATAGAGCTCTTAAAGATAGTGTAGTCAAGGGATATGGGGAGAAGGCAGGAACTGGGTACTGATTGTGGATGATCAGCCATAATCACATTAAATGGTGGTGCTGGTTCAAGGGGCCGAAGGGCCTGCTCCTGCACCTATTGTTATTATCTGTTGTCAATTGCCAGGGAATCCACAATACCCTGCGAGTGAGCATGAAGGACCTCAGCGAGGGGCCTCCCTTCTAACGGGACCAGTTCGTCAGGAAGGTCTAGCTGGAGGCTGCAAATGTGAGGCTGAGGACATTTACTGTCTCCAGGACTTCACGGGTAACGGACACTTTGATGTCACTTTCAAGTATCCAACGGGATGGCAGAAGCTGATGCAAGACTTCTGGGAGAAGGGAACAAACCTCCGCTGTCGCTGCTGAAGAAGCTGGAAGGCCATGAGATAGAGGACTGCCAAGTCAGCAAGAACTGCAACCTGTGCAGGGAGGCAGGCCACCTCTACAGGGCCTGCTCTAAAAGAGCCTGCACCTACACACAGGCGATAAGAGGGGCTGATGCCAACACCCCCAGGGTGGGCGAGACGCCCCCCTCCACTGCCAAGACCCCAGCAGAAAGGGAGAACAGGGATGAGCACAGCCCGACCACCTCCAGCCCCCAACTGCCAGACAGAGAACCCCAGCCCCCTGTCCAGGAGGGAGAGTCGATGGAAGAGGGGGAACAGGAGGAGGCATGGCAGGTGGTGAAAAAGTGGGAAAGACCAGAGGGCTCTGCCCCAAAAGCCAAGGCCGGAGGTAACGGAAAAGTCTAAGAAAAGTGTACACTCCCAGACCGACGCCAGCAACCTCTCCTCGTCGGAGGATGAGGTGACATCGAGGACCCGATGATGGAGGCAGAGGAAGAAAATGGGTGAGGAGATCGGAAAGGGAAAGGACACGGCTGTTGTCCCCCAGCTCCAGGAGACCGGGAGCAGTGCAGCGGCCAATGGCCCCCAGCTACAGGAGACCGGGAGCAGTGCAGCGGCCAATGGGGCCCCAGCTCCGGGAGCAGTGCAGCGGGCAATGGGCCCCAGCTCCAGGAGACTGGGAGCAGTGCAGCGGCCAATGGGGCCCCAGCTCCGGGAGACCGGGAGCAGTGCAGCGGCCAATGGGCCCCAGCTCCGGGAGACCGGGAGCAGTGCAGCGGCCAATGGGCCCCAGCTCCGGGAGACCGGGAGCAGTGCAGCGGCCAATGGGCCCCAGCTCCGGGAGACCGGGAGCAATGCAGCGGCCAATGGGCCCCAGCTCCAGGAGACCGGGAGCAATGCAGCGGGCAATGGGCCCCAGCTCCGGTAGCAGTGCAGCGGCCAATGGGGCCCCAGCTCCGGGAGACCAGGAGCAATGCAGCGGCCAATGGGGCCCCAGCTCCAGGAGACCGGGAGCAATGCAGCGGCCAATGGGCCCCAGCTCCGGGAGACCAGGAGCAGTGCAGCGGCCAATGGGGCCCCAGCACCGGGAGACCGGGAGCAATGCAGCGGCCAATGGGGCCCCAGGACCGGGAGACCGGGAGCAGTGCAGCGGCCAATGGGGCCCCAGCTCCGGGAGACCGGGAGCAATGCAGCGGCCAATGGGCCCCAGCTCCGGGAGACCAGGAGCAGTGCAGCGGCCAATGGGCCCCAGCTCCGGGAGACCAGGAGCAGTGCAGCGGCCAATGGGGCCCCAGCTCCGGGAGACCGGGAGCGGTGCAGCGGCCAATGGGCCCCAGCTCCGGGAGCAATGCAGCGGCCAATGGGCCCCAGCTCCGGGAGCAATGCAGCGGCCAATGGGCCCCAGCTCCGGAGAGACCAGGAGCAGTGCAGCGGCCAATGGGGCCCCAGCTCCGGGAGACCGGGAGCAATGCAGCGGCCAATGGGCCCCAGCTCCGGGAGACCAGGAGCAGTGCAGCGGCCAATGGGCCCCAGCTCCGGGAGACCAGGAGCAGTGCAGCGGCCAATGGGCCCCAGCTCCGGGAGACCAGGAGCAGTGCAGCGGCCAATGGGGCCCCAGCTCCGGGAGACCAGGAGCAGTGCAGCGGCCAATGGGCCCCAGCTCCGGGAGCAATGCAGCGGCCAATGGGCCCCAGCTCCGGGAGCCCGGGAGCAGTGCAGCGGCCAATGGGGCCCCAGCTCCGGGAGCCCGGGAGCAGTGCAGCGGCCAATGGGCCCCAGCTCCGGGAGACCAGGAGCAGTGCAGCGGCCAATGGGGCCCCAGCTCCGGGAGACCAGGAGCAGTGCAGCGGCCAATGGGCCCCAGCTCCGGGAGCAATGCAGCGGCCAATGGGCCCCAGCTCCGGGAGCCCGGGAGCAGTGCAGCGGCCAATGGGCCCCAGCTCCGGGAGCAATGCAGCGGCCAATGGGCCCCAGCTCCGGGAGACCAGGACCAGTGCAGCGGCCAATGGGGCCCCTGGACCGGGAGACCGGGAGCAATGCAGCGGCCAATGGGCCCCAGCTCCGGGAGCAGTGCAGCGGCCAATGGGGCCCCAGCTCCAGGAGACCAGGAGCAATGCAGCGGCCAATGGGCCCCAGCTCCGGGAGCCCGGGAGCAATGAACCAGCCACCGTACCCCAGCTACAGGAGACGGAGGGTGCCGTGCGCCCAGAAGAGGGTGGAACAAGGAGGGTCCCTCCGACAACAACTCCAGCTGCGCCAGAGGAGACCCCCCTCTTTGCGGATGCCGGCACCCAGTATCTGATCCCTGAAACGGTGCTGCAATTCACCAAAGCGGTGGCATGAGTGGACTAGATGATGGTCAGTGACTTTTTAAGGACAATGGAGCTAAAACTGGCATCGCTAAACGTGCGCAGTGTGAATAACACTGCGTGATGTGTAAACACCTTGCAGTACCTGGCCATGGTCAAGGCAGATGTGACTATTCTGCAGGAGTGCGGGCTGCCACAACTCCGTGGCTATCGGAGGTGGTCGCGATGGTGGCCCCACGGACTGTTGGTCTGGTCGGGGGGCAATGACTGTTGCGTTTCCGGTCTGGGAACTTGCTGCGGGAGGGAGCTTCTCCATCACTGAGGTCTGGGTGGGGGTTGGGGGGGTGGGGGGTCACCTGGTGATGGATGTAATGTACCGTGGCTCTACGCTCCGGCTGATTAATGTGCACGCCTCACCCGTGCGGAGCGAGCGGCTGGCCGTTCTCCAGCAGCTCCCACCGCTGCTGGCCACGTCCCGGCCCCTCGTTCTGGCCGGTGACTTCAACTGCATCATTGATGTGGCTGGACGATCCGGCAGTGCTGTCCAGTCTGTGTTCTTCTCTGACCACTGCCTCCTTCAGGCTTCCTGTCACCTACAAGAGGACCAGAAGGCAGGCAGAGGAACATGGAAGTGTAATGTGAAGCTGTTGACCCCAGAGAACATTGAGGAGCTAAAGAGGGACTACGCACATTGGAGAACGGTGAAGCCCCTCTTGCACTCCCCGACACACTGGTGGGAAGCAACCAAGGAGAACATCAAGAGGTTCTTCATATTTAAAGGGGTTCAGAGAACAAGACAGAGGGAATTGTGCCAACTCCAGACAGATTTATAAAAACTGCACCTTCTGCTGTCGAGAGGGGTGGATGTGAGGGAGGAACTTAGAGAGTTGATGGACCGGCAAACTCGGCTCTTTACCTCCAAATCCTCGAAGATCATCTTCCGATCCAGGGTCCGCCACGTGGAGCAGGATGAGATGTGCTCATGCTTCTTCTACCATAAGGTTCACAGGGGGAGCTCTGTGATCAACAGCCTTATGGAGGAGGACGGCTCAATAACATCCTTGTAGACGGTCATGCTGAGGATCTGCACATCCTTTGATACGGATTTGTACTGCAGAAAGGCCACAAACAGCACGGCCTCCCTGAACTTCCTGTCCTCGCGGAGGTCCTGGAGGACAGCAAGCGGGAGAGTCTGGACCAACCACTGACCCTAGAGGAGCTGACTGTCTCTATCCATTCCTTTGACTTGAGTAAAACTCCCGGAAGCGATGGCTTATTCGGCTCAGTGGGACTGGGTGGGCCCGGACCTGCTGGAAGTGTACAATGTCATGCTTCTAGTCGGCAGCATGTCACACTCTATGAGAAAGGACAGCATCACCCTAAACTACAAGCAGAAGGGGGAAATGAATGATATAAGGAATTGGAGACCCATCACATTGTTGAATGTTGATTACAAGATCCTGTCTAAGGCCATCGCCAACCGGGTCAAGTCTGCTCTGGGATGGGGGATCCACCTGGACCAAACCTGTGTTGTATCTGGCAGAAAAATCGCAGACAGCCTGGCGCTGCTGAGAGATACCATCGCCTACGTGCAGGACAAATAGGTGGATGCCAGCCTAGTCAGCTTGGACCAGGAGAAGGCCTTCGACTTGATATCACACACGTACATGAGGGACGTGCTCTCCAAAATGGGCTTTGGTGAAGGAATCAGGAATTGGATCCAACTGCTCTACACTGATATCTGTAGTGCAGTCCAAATCAATGGATGGGAATCAGACATCTTCCCTCTCTCATCTGTCTTGTTCGTCTGCTGTATTTAACCTTTTGCCGAGTCCATCAGGAAGGACGCGAGCATAAGAGGAGTGAGTGACATTGCCAGGCAGTGGGATCACTCGGGTCAAATCCTCCCTGTACATGGACGATGTCACCGTCTTCTGCTCGGATCCAGAGTCGGTCCGCAGATTGATTAGCATCTGCGACCAGTTTGAGTCGGCCACGAGAGCCAGGGTGAACTGCAGGAAGAGTGAGGCCTTGCTCTTTAGCAGCTGGCCCGACCGATCTTCCGTCCCCTTCACCATCAAGCCTGACTTCCTGAAGGTGCTGGGGATCTGGTTCGGGGGGGGGCTGAACCAGATCCTCATCGCCAGAACTCACCAACAAGCACCAAGACCTAGCTTGGCTGGCGGTGAGGGGAGCCCTCCCAGTCAGATCCTTCCTGCACTGTCGGAACCTCACTACCAGTGCACGCTGCCCTTGAGACGGCTGCTATGGAGAGGAGATGGTTGCCCACCTCTTTGCAGAGTGTGGATTTGCAAAGACAGCCTGGAGAGATTTGCAAGGGCCCCTGTCACCGTTGATTCCGAACAGCTCTGTCACAGAGGACTCTGTGATTTACGGACTGTTCCCAGGGAGGTATTCAGAGACTGACATCGAGTGCTGCTGGAACTCAGTGAAAGACTCTCTTTGGTCTGCCCGAGCTTTGTTGACCTCCCAGTGGAGCGAGATGTCTGTCGGGGAATGTTACCGACTGGCCCGCTGCAGACTGCAGGAGTACGTGCTGAGAGACGCACTGAAGCTTGGTGCAGCCAACGCCAAGGCTTGGTGGGGGGGGGGGGGGGGGATTGCACCGTGGAGTCCCCTCAAACCTGTTTCTCTCGCGGTTCACAGACACGCCAGCCGCATGCCACTTTTGAGGGCTGGAAGAGTCTGGATACCACGTGTATATGGAGTGTGTGAGGCTGCAGCCTCTGTTCCAATGTCTAAAGGGGCTGCTCCTTGCCTTCTGGCTGCATTTCTCACCCACCATCCTCATCTTTGGACACCCTGTGCGTAGGGGAGAGGGTAGGGCTGAAGATGTCCTGGTTGGGTTGCAACTGGGCCTGGCCAAGCTGGCCATCCGTGAGTCACGGTGCCAGGCAGAAGAGGGCTCTGCCCGAGCCTGCTTCCTGCCCCTTTTCCCGGGGTTACGTCCTTGCCCGGGTGGTGTTAGAGAAGGACTACCCGTGTCCACGTGCATCCTGGGGGATTTCCGGGACCACTGCACACCGCGGGGGGTTGAATGCATCCTTGACCAGGAGTGTAACATAGTTGTATAGTAGTTTATTTAGTATATTTGTTGGTCTTGTATTATGGTGGTGGGTTCTGTTTGTTTTATTGTTTGTAAATATTATTTTTAATAATTGATTACAATTTTTGATAATTTAAAAAAAGGCTCGGTGGGGGAGGACCACAGTCTAGGGTCCATATAACCATATAACAATTACAGCACGGAAACAGGCCATCTCGGCCCTTCTAGTCCGTGCCGAACACGTATTCTCCCCTAGTCCCATCTACCTGCACTCAGACCATAACCCTCGATTCCTTTCCCGTCCATATAACTATCAAATTTATTTTAAATGATAAAATCGAACCTGCCTCCACCACCTTCACTGGAAGCTCATTCCACACAGCTAACACTCTCTGAGTAAAGAAGTTCCCCCTCATGTTTTCCCCTAAACTTCTGTCCCTTAATTCTCAAGTCATGTCCTCTTGTTTGAATCTTCCCTACTCTCAGTGGGAAAAGCTTATCCACGTCAACTCTGTCTATCCCTCTCATCATTTTAAAGACCTCTATCAAGTCTCCGCTTAACCTTCTGCGCTCCAAAGAATAAAGACCTAACTTGTTCAACCTTTCTCTGTACTTAGTTGCTGAAACCCAGCAATATTCTAGTAAATCTCCTCTGTACTCTCTCTATTTTGTTGACATCCTTCCTATAATTAGGCGACCAAAATTGTACACCATACTCCAGAATTGGCCTCACCAATGCCTTGTACAATTTTAACATTACAATCCCAACTTCTATACTCAATTGCTCTGATTTATAAAGGCCAGCACACCAAAAGCTTTCTTTAACCACCCTATCTACATGAGATGCCACCTTCAGGGAACTGTGCACAGTCATTCCTAGATCCCTCTGTTCAACTGCATTCTTCAATTCCCTACCATTTACCATGTACGTCCTATTTTGATTTGTTCTGCCGCTGCTGGACATGGGGGGCAGGGTGTGGTGTAGTCACCCCTGATAAATAAGGGAAGGGATTCCCACGCCAGTGGGCCACATGAGTGGCAAGGGTGGGGGATAAATTTGTGTAATTTGTGTAAACAATATAGAATGTATGTATAGCATCCGAGAATGTTGGATGGAGTCTTGTAAGGATCATGTATTGGATATATTTATTTCTCAAATAAAGTATATTTTGAAATTTAAAAAAAAGGAAGCTTAGAAAGGACACAATCGTGACTTTTACAAGATAGTCAGATGGGAATGTAATAGGAAGGCTTTAGTTTAGTTTAGAGATACAGTGCGGAAACATAGAAAATAGGTGCAGTAGGAGGCTATTTGGCCCTTCGAGCACGGCTGATCATCCAAAATCAGTACACCGTTCCTGCTTTCTCCCCATATTCCCTAATTCCGTTAGCCCAAAAAAGCTAAACCTATCTCTTGAAAACATCCAGTGAATTGGCCTCCACTGCCTTCTGTGGCAAAGAATTCCCAGATTCACAACTCTCTGGGTGAAAACGATTTTCATCATCTGAGTCCCAAATGGCCTACCCCTTATTCTTAAAACAGTGACCCCTGGCTCTGGAATCCGCCCCCAACATAGGGAACATTTTTCCTGCATCTAGCCTGTCCAATCCCTTAAAGATTGTATATGTTTTATAAGATCTCCTTTCAGTGAATACAAGTTCAGTCAATCCATAGTGGATGCATTAGTGATCATTTTTCAAAACTCTTTAGATTCTGTTGTAGTTCCTGAGGACTGGAGGGTAGCTAATGTAACCCCACTTTTTAAAAAGGGAGGGAAAGAGAAAACGGGGAATTACAGACCAGTTAGTCTAACATCGGTAGTGGGGAAACTGCTAGAGTCAGTTAATAAAGATGGGATAGCAGCACATTGGAAAGTGGTGAAATCATTGGACAAAGTCAGCATGGATTTATGAAAGGTAAATCATGTCTGATGAATCTTATATAATTTTTCGAGGATGTAACTAGTAGAGTGGATTAGGGAGAACCAGTG